>NC_133771.1:25259130-25290870 GCF_003597395.2 Chelonoidis abingdonii | reverse complement strand
TTCCTCTGCAGCGTGGGGCATGAGTCACTTGCTGGTGGATTCTCTGCAGCCTGAGGTCTTCAAACCACAATTTTGAGGACTTCAATAACTCAGTCATGGGTTAGGGGTTGTTATAAAAGTGGATGGGTAGGGTTCTGTGGCCTGCTTGTTGCAGGAGGTCAGACTAGATGATCATATTGGTCCCTTCTGACCTACGAGTCTATGAGTCTATAATTTTGTCAACTTTTTCATGCTAGGTGTCTGCTTCTGGGAGAATATTTTTGAAAATCTCAGCCAAAGTGGGTCAGCTATTTTTGAGAATGAGGCTAGGGATAGAAATAACAGTATGTGTTCATATAATTAAGACTGTATCATAATGCATATGCATAGGGCCAAATTAATGTTGCACAATTCTGGCATTCCTAACTTTTAAGTGTTTGCCTATGTAACCTTAATATTTAACTAATGTATGGGGGTTTGTGTTTAACCTATGTAAGGTTAGATTGTGTTATTTGGGCACTACTCCCAGTAGGGGTCAGTGTGGAGCTATATCAGATGAGGGATAGCTCATTGAAGGATTGTGTTGTGTTCTTCCTCCTTCCTGCCACCTTTGGTTAATGTTCACCCCTGGATGTACATGGAGGGATCAGTCCCTGCAGTTCCCTGATCATAATGATGTTTCTTTTCATTTACCCTTCCAATTAGATCCTTGCTATATAATATGTATTGACCAAGTCTTCCAATACTTCTCATGTAAACCATATTGATGAATTGCACATGTGTGTAAAAGTAAAGAGCTTGTGAAAAGTGCCAGTTTTACAGTTTTGGAGAACTAACTATTCTATTTATATGCATCTTTCATGAAAACTGAACAGAAATTCAGTAGGCTAGATTGTCACAGTGCCTGGTATGGGACACGGTTAAGAGCACCAATCTCTGGTCAGGCTGCCAGAATACAGGGCATATATCCTAGACTGGTGATGTACTCTATCATAATATTTCACCAAGCCAATAACAAATATGTGCTTCCAAAACACTACGCTAGTTATTATGGAGCCACAGCCAGTCCCCTTCAGGCCCTCTAGCCTCACATGCACCACCCAGACAAACCACACTTCTGTGATAAATGATTATTAAAACCAGAAATCACATATATGGTGATTAGAGCCAGATTCTCCTCCTCAAGTCAACATATATTTTAGATCTTACCCAAAGACCATGCTGGTAGTCAATCCTTTAGTAAGTAAAACTAAAGATTTGTTTATATAAAGAAAAGAGAGTTATTAAAAGGTTAAATGAATCATATACATTACAGTTGATTTCACAGTTTGTGGATAAGGAATAGCAGTGATGTTAAATCTGCTAGCTTGTAGTAAGTCTCTCTGGATCACCCAAAAGATTGGGGATCCTCAGTCCATTGTTCAAAGCTTTTCTTTTCTTTGATAGACATCATAGTCCGGAGATGTGGAGAAGGAAAGAGGCAAGAAGGTGATGTCAATTTATACTGTCAGCCCATGTACATGGAAAGTAATAGTCTCAAACATGGAGTTAGGGTTCACATGTTCTACATGCCTGGCTGAGTCACTGGGCCTCTATTGTCCATATGCTCTCTGAAGCAACCTTGGGAGCAGTCCATTGGAACCTCCTTAATGGCCCATCAACTTGGCTGACTGATCTGAATGTAAATCTGTGGGTGTTACCAGGAACACAACATGTTTCAGATACAAACACATAGCAAAGATTCATAACTTCATACACAATGATAATACATGCCTATAAACAGCATAACGTTCAACAAATCATTATTTTTCCTATGCTAACTTAGAAGGCATACTTTGTATAGGACTTATCACAATCGTGCAACAGTGGTGATACATCAATGGTTATACCTGAATGTAAACATAGTCATCTTTCTTTTTATACAGTGCCACACCCCCAACACAAAACTGAGGTAGGAAGGGGTGTCCCAGACCCTGCTGAATACCTCTTAAGAATTTCCCACTCTTAATAATGCATCTGCCACTACATTTTCTTTCCCCTTAAGATGAATTATGTTCATTTCATGTTCCTCTAAAGCTAAATTGCAATAATCTAGAATTGGTTCCCGTAGCTCTATGCAGCCAGATCAGACGGGCATGGTCACTTAATACCTTCTGTTGTACAAATAGGGCTTGAGTTTCTTAAAAGCCCACACAATTGTGCAGTATTCTCTCTTACTGCTGCATCATTTTGCTCAGCCAGTGTTAGCTTTTTGCTTGTGTGTGCAATGGGGTGTCTTTTACAACCCTCCCATCCATGCATAGCAGGAATCTAAAAATCAGGGCTGGCTAAGACAGGTTCTCTAGATAAAGCTTTTTGTAGGCTGTGGAAGTCCTGTTCACAGACCTCCATCCATATTCCCTTTCTTTGTCCCTTTCTGTGCTATTATGGGAGCAACAATGTCACTGAACCCCTTTACAAACTTCTGTAATAGTTAGCCAGACAAATAAAGAATTAGACCTGCTTCTTTGAGTTCAGGGCAAAACAATCCATTGTTCACTCTGTGTCCTATATAGGATACTTCTCTGAGGTGGTGTGCCTCAGATTCCCTTTTCACACAGCAGACTAGGTTAAAATGGTTTCTCTGCTGTGACAAGTTTCAAGTCTCATTACAGGTAATAACTGTGAAACAGCATTATCATAAGACTTTTTTAAATGTCTCCTACAAACTAATCTTCCTCCTTTCTTCATCGACAAGCAGTTCCCCCCCACTTTTATAACTTTTATCATTTGATCGGATGTTTGCATTGGAGTGTACTAAATAAAATAAACAACCCCATCAATGAACATTTTAAAAAATTCTAGCTAATTAAAAATTAAGATTTGAAGAACAGGCTGATTATATTCATATATAATTCAGTGGTAAGAAATAAAAAAGGAGGCACATTGGATGCAGTATCAATCTGACAATTACAGCACAAATTTGTCTTTTTATTATAAGATATTAAGGTCCAAATTTGCAAGAAATAGCCATTAATTTTTGGATGTCTCAGTATTCAGGTGTCCAACCTGAGACACTGACGACCCAATGTTCAGACATGGTGAACACTTGAAACTCCCACTTTCTTGATTTGAAATTGTGGATGACCCAAACAAGTAAAAAACCAGTCCATGATATCTCAAGATGAACACCACAAATAGAAATCCCCTAAACCAACAGTGAATTTTGAAAACTTGGTCATAAATAAAAAGACACAGTGCACAAGAAGCTCAGTGTTGCTGACTGAAATTAAACAACATGCAGAGTCTCTTGTCTCTTGGTATTTTTATAAATTGCATAATCCCACAAGAATAGTATAAGAATCTACATGGGTAAATTTTCATATGCTTGTCCAACTTTCAGATTTCATCTACTGATTAATCCACAACACAGAAAAGACTGCCTCTAATATCTGTTTTAGAGTGGTAAGTGTTGGTTCAGTTCCAAGACCGACTTTAGCCACAAAGATCTTTATTCCAAAAATACCATGTATTTGGTGCAATAAGACTGCAACTGTGCTTTAGAAGTAGATGTTTCTTTAACTCTTTGCTGAAATTTCATTGGAAAACAGATTTATAATAATGTTGATTTTTGAGGTTTGCTCTAAACCAACTAATCACTCTAAGACCATTCAAGAACAACAAAAAGCATCTTTTTAGGGTCCAATCCTGCAAACACTTACTAATGTTACAAGTTAAAAATTATTTAGACAAGTTAGATGTCTTCAACTCAGCAGGGCCTGATGAAATACATCCTAGAATATTCAAGGAGCTGATTAGTGGATCTCTGAGCCATTAGTGATTATCTTTGAAAATGCACTGAAGATGAGAGAGATTCCAGACAACTGGTGCATAACTGGCTGAAAAACCATTCTCAGAGAGTAGTTGTCGGTAGGTCACAGTAAAATTGAGAAGGCATATCAAGTGGGGTCCCACAGGGATTGGTCCTGGGTCCAGTTCTGTTCAATACCTTCATCAATGTTTAAATAATGCATAGAGAGCACACTTATAAAGTTTGTAGATGATACCAAGCTGGGAGGGGTTACAAGTGCTCTGGAGGATTGGATTAAAATTCAAAATGATCTGTACAAACTGGAGAAATGGTCTGAAGTAAATAGGATGAAATTCAATAAGGACAAATGCAAAGGAAGGAACAATCAATTGCACACATACAAAATGGGAAATGACTGCTTGGGAATGAGTACTGCAGAAAGAGATCTGGGGGGTCATCGTGGGCCACCAACTATATGGTCAACCGTGTACACCGCTGCAAAAAAAGCAAACATCATTCTGGGACATATTAGCAGGATTGTTGTAAGCAAGACACAAGAAGTAAGTCTTCCACTCTACTCCATGCTGATAAGGTTTCAACTACAGTATTGTGTCTAGTTCTGGGAAACATGTGGACAAACTGGAAAAACGTCCCAAGGAGAGCAACAAAAATTATTAAAGGTCTAGAAAAAATGACCCATGAGGAAAGATTGAAAAATTGTAGTTTCTTTAGTCTGGAGAAAAGAAGACTGAGGGGGAACATAACAGTTGTCAAGTACATAGAAGGTGGCCACAAGGAAGGGGAGGATAGGATAAGTAATGGGTTTAAATTGCAGCAAGAGAGATTTGGGTTGGACATTTCCTAACTGTCAGGGTCATTAAGCACTGGACCAAATTGCCTAGGGAGGTTGTGGAATCTCCATCACTGGAGGTTTTTAAGAACAGGTTGTAGACAAGCACCTGTCAGGAATGATCTGGTCATTGTGTAGTCTTGCCTTGCGAGCAGGGGACCAGATTAGATGACATTTTTAGGTCCCTTCTAGTCCTATACTTTTATGATTCAAGGAGAATAGTACTTATTACCACGAGCAGACCAAATGAAGTCCAATAAGACTATTTATGGTTGTAAACTATGCTCAATAATAAACGTTTGCACAATTAGGCCCTTAAATAGCTTTCTGTGGAATGTCACTGAATCTGGTCAGTTAGTCCAGCTAAATTCTGCTTTATAATACTTAGTGAATAGTATCAAGAGAGATACATTCAGAGAGATACAAAAGCGCCATGCTGATACTATCAGCATGGAGAGAGATACAAAAGCGCCTGCCTAACTATAAGCATGTGAGTAGTTCCATTACATGCTTAAAGTCTGGCATATGTTTAAATACATAGCTGAATCAGTGCCATAATGATAGAAGACTGTAAACCACATAAGGAAGCTAAATGACTGAGAGCTGCAGATTCATTATGGCTTATGTTTACTGCTTTTTGTATTGCAGAAGTAAACTCTGGTGGTGTTTCTAGGAGATACATTATTTAATATTTAATAGTTTCTGCTCTAACAGTACTACTCTATTCAGTACTGTTTCTATCCTCTTCAGAATAGAAAGATGTCTCATTTCCCTATTAAAGTATTGTAAGTCCTACAGCCCCTGTAATGTGTGTTGTGAATCATAAGCAGGTAGCAGTCTGTGAAAGGGATAGGAAGTTGGTTATTGTTTTATGATAATTCTTTTGTCATGAAGACATTTTCTTTACAATAGCATGGACAGCATCAGGATCTCAGCCAAGGTTTTTATTTCAGAGGTCAACTGAATTTAGCAACAGAGAAAGGAAAGACTGCTTCTCTCCTAATTTACATTGGTGTAACTCAGGAGAGCCCTGTGCAACTTTTCAGTTTTCAGTCAGGGAAAAAAGCTCTACTTACATTACTAATGACAAATTTAATATGGCATATTTTTAATTATGAAGTAGTGGAATCAATTTAATTATTCCATTACAATACAATTTTAATTAAATTTAGTATTCATTTTATGTAGACTCTTCTATCTCTAATTTTCATGATTTTATATATTTCTCTTTGCTTTGGACCTTTAGAACAGCTTTCATTCAAAGATCTCAAAACACTTTACTGTCATCAATTAACTAATCCTCATAAGACACCTAACAGATATATAATTATTATATGCAATGTACAGATTAGTAAACTGAGTCATGGGGAAGTTATGTGACCCGGCCAAAATCACAGCGTGAATCTGTGGTAGAACAGAATAGAACCCAGATGTCCTAACCCCAGAAAAACATTCCTTCTCCTAAACTATTATTTAAAACAATCTTATAAAAAGAAGAAATTATAATTTGTTTCGAATCTTTGTTACTTTTGCAGAAGACAATAATGAAAGCTGAGAAGTCAAGAGAATATAAAGAACAAAGCAAAACATGAAATAAAAGTGAGAGTTAAAGATCATCAAAGCAGGAACAGAAAATAATGAAGTACAACTCTAAGTACCTAGTACCAAGTCACTAAATTTGACAATCAGATTCCTACCCGGGTGACAAATTGCCATTTTCCACAAGTTCTTTATTTCACTTCAGTTGTTGTAGCATAATTCCTTTCACCGAAGCTTTGTCCCCTTGATTCTTCATAAATGCAGTGACTTAAATGCTTGTAGCAGGGTGGTCACCTGCTCCTGCCCTGAAGGGTTTAAAACAGCCCTAGGAGAAGGCTGTTGCAGGAGAAAGAAGCTAGGAGGCTGACTGGGGAAGCAGCTGCAGCTGGGCCTATATAAGAGGCTGGGAGCCAGGTACTACCAGACTCCCTCTAGCTTCTGAGAGGGAGGGACCTGAACAGAGTACCTGAGTAGAGCAGGGCTGGAGAAAGGCAGAGGAGCAGGGGTGCTCCAGCCTGGAAAACCCCAGGCTGCGGCCTGGCAGAAGGCCAATGGGTACTGGGGGTTGCAGAGGACAGCCCAGGGGTAGGCAAAGGCAGCAGGTCCAAACCCAACCCTGCCAGTGATGAGTAGGCTGTACTTCAGTCTGCTCCAGGGCACAGGGGCTAGACAATGAATGGCAGTAGCCTTATACTGGATGGGGGTTCCCTGGAGAGGGGAGACCCTGAGAGAAAGGGGTTACTGTCAGGGGGCAGCACTCCAGATAATGAGGCACTGGGTCCGGGAGGGACACAAGGGCCAAGCAGCAGCAGGACACCAGCCTGAAGAGGGCACTCCGGAGGCTGGAAGAGCTAATTCCCAGAAGCAACCAGCAGGAGGCGCTGCAGGGGTGAGTCCCACACATTGCTACAATGCTGTATTAATGAATGGGAACTACCTTTTTCTGAATGTGAAATTTCAAGCCTGAAAGACTGCAGTGGTCAGCCATGGTTCTATCACGGACAGAGAATTCTAAGCTACATATTCTCCCCAAAAGTCATATCACTTTGGTGTGCTAATAAGTTTTCTCCTGTTTCAGGCTGTTCCTGAGAAAGATAAATCGGTTTTATTTTATTTGGTGTTTTGGGTATGTGCCTTTTTTAATAGTTTAGTTCAAGATAAAGTTACTACCAATGTTAGATTCCCAATAAGTAACATACTCCTGTCTAGTAACCAGGTGGAGCACTCCACCTCACCAACAGATCTGACAGGAGGTCCCATGCCAAAAGGGAGAGGTGCTTTGAAAGCTCCTTCACTCTAGTCTCCAGTGTTCAGACTCAGTCCTGCAGTCTCACAAACAGATGTAATGTCCCTCAGGAGGGAATGTAACAGGGCTGCAATGTTAATTCCAGTCCCAGAGTGCTCTGGGGACCCAATAGGTAAGGCCCTGCTCTGTAACCTTGCGAAGTAGATCCTGAGGAAGGAAGTCTCCTGAGTTACTAGTGTCCCTCCTCACAGGTAGGGAACCATGCCCAGATGTTCCTCTGGGTAATACCAGGAGCAGAGAGAGTCAGGTTGCTTCTCATCCCACTGAGATAATTTAGAGTGGGGTAGGATCCCATTTTACATTATCCCTCCCCTAGCCCTATTACACCTTGTATCTTAACATATATATTCGCAGAAATACATCTCCCTACTTATTTCTAAGATTACTTCTTAGAATAACACAAGTAAGTCTGTAAAAAGCAACAGAGTCCTGTGGCACCTTATAGACTAACTGACGTATTGGAGCATAAGCTTTCATGGGTGAATACCCACTTCATCAGATGCAAGTAAGTCTGCAGTCTTTTAGGCAAGTAGCAAACTCACCTATCTCCTTAACTATAATCATTTTATATATATATATATATATATATAAATTACTACTTTTCTGTCTTTGGAATAAAGATTTTACAGATAGCCTACCATAGAAATGCTGCAGAGCAACAAGATCCAACTAATCTGTAAATTACAGGAAACTGTACTGAGATCCAACTCTCAGATTCAATCTGGGTTCCCCCAGCAGCGCTATCTGCTCCCTGCAGGGCTCAGCTGGATCTGACTGATGATACTCAAAACATCTGCTAGTTTTGTACCCCTGACAATGACAGAACTCACTACTGATTTGTCAGGAACTTCCAGCTTCTAACTGAGAGTGTATGTGTATACATGCAGGAATGTCTGCCCTTAATAAAGATTTCCACACCAGCTTCAAAAGAGCTCCTGAGCATGGTTAACAATTTCCTGCACTCCCTCTAACTTGTTTGCACTCCCTCTACTTGTTTGCAGTCGCTCAAGGCTCTATACTCTCACCTTGTCTGAGAAAGTTTTCATATCAACTCAGAGCGAGTGGATAAGGTTTTTGGCTGAACACCAGAAAATAAAAGGGGGCGGGGGGGAATTACACACATACTGTAACTCTAAGACTATATTTCTAGCAGAGTGCCTGTAGTTTACTAATCAATAAGAAACAATGGTTTAAGAGCTACAATATATTGCTATCAGGCTCCAGGTGTAGGCCACAGCTCTGTGGCATGATTCAGAAATGTGTTTTAGCATGTACTCCAACAAAACTGAAATTAGAGTAAAGCTTTCCCTTTGAATGTTGGACTGTGTCCTAGAAGTCATGTAATAAGTAAGCTAAATTATGGAGAAGAATTTCTTGAGTTAACCATTATTTTTGTCAGCTATTTATATCCCACTTCCTGAGCATTTTTTCCAATGGTGGGGGATGTTTCTTTTCATTTCTATTCATATGTATGATATTAATTTCCATGATATTTACCTGGGCCCACTTCATTTTTTGGATTTTGCTGTTGAGGTTCTTTGTTGCTCCTTGTTGCCATCCATCTCCTGAAGAAACTCCTCCATAATTTTTGATTCTAAAAATATCAAAGGCAATTTTGGGGAAAATTTGTGGTGACAATGTATTAGGGTTTAAAGAGTTGTTTACACTTTTGCTTTCAAGTTACCTTGCATGTATCTTGATTTGCAAAGAGGAGGCATTGGATAACAATTGTATGGTGCTGACAAAGTCTTGATGACCAACACATAAATGTCTCTCATAAAAACTAGGATTAAAAGGATAGCCCACATAAGCCTTCTGCTTTACTGAAAAGGGTTTTTTGTTTTTAAATGTTGATTTGGTTAAGAAAATTCATTTTTACCCAAAACTGAAAAGTTGTTTGAACTTCTCCTTATGAACAATTCCTTGGTGAAATTTAGATATCAGGAACTGCAGTGCTGTGAAAGACATTTATTTGCATTGTATAAAAGAAAAATGCTTAATTTCCCCCCTGCCTTCTTAAAAAATAATTTAATCTAAAAGAAAAATGGTCAATCAAATGGAGAGAAAAGGGCTATTAGGTTGATCAGGGAATAGATCGCCTATCTTATGAGAGGAGATAAAGGACCACGGCTTATTTAGCCTAGGAAAATGAGGGCTGAAAGGGGATATGATTGCTCTTTATAAATACATTAGGGGGAAACACCAGGGAGGGGAGAAATGCTTCTTAAAGCAAAGGGCAATTTTGGGACAAGAACAAATGGGTAAGAACAGTGCAAGAAAAAATTAGGAGAAAGTTGCTGACCATCAGAGGAGTGAGGTCCTGGAGCAGCCTTCCAATGGGAACAGTGAAGGCAAACACATTACTTTTAAAGTGGAGTTTGGTAAATTTATGAACGGGTTTATATGGAGGGGTTACCTGTGAAACAGGGGACTGGACTCAATGACCCAGGAGGTCCCTTCCAATCCTGTGAGAGGAAAGTGTGTAGGGTTGTACTGTCCCAGTGGGAGATCTGAGACATTAAGCCTTTGGCATATATAATACCAGGAGTACTGGGGAAACGTGGGACAAAGTTGTCCCTTACTACATGCTTAGAAAAGATGCAGTATGCATCCCACCCTAACTCCATCCCATTGCCCTAGTCCCCCACTGCTGCCTGGCACAGTTCTGATTTGAGATCAGTGAAGATTTGTTGATGCCCTAGCATTCATAGATACCAGTAGTTTCCCCCTCCCCCCGATACTGCTCTCAGAGTTAATTTTGCTTCTTTAGGGATAAAGTAGACAAAAACTGGACCATACTTAAGAACTTTAGACAGACTTCTTTAAACTCTGAGTGAATCAGTCTTCTCTGACCCTTATCTTTCTTCCATCAGAACAAACTCCTTGAGCCATTGCCATGTGCCTTATGTATTTGATAGTTGTCACTTTGAATCAAATATGTTCTTTATTGAATTTGATGTTTTTGGCACATACTGTTCCTGTCACCTGATGTAGAATTTGATCATGCTGTTCAGCTATCTCTACTGTTGTGATCATATCATCACCCTTTATATTAACTCTCTGTATGTACTAAAAGAGATCCTAATTTTTTTGCTGAAACATCTTGTTTGCAGATTTGATACTGAACAGAAGACAGCAGAAACTGTAATTTCTGTATAGGGGGCTAAATATGCAGAAATTCAAGAACTCATCCAATTTTATCTGCCACTATCCATTTTTTTCATAAAGGATGATGAAGATAGTATTGCCTGCCAAACAGTTCAAAACTCCTTTGTTTTGTGTTTATGCAATGCTGCTGTATTCAGGTGGCATGCATCCAAAGACACTAAGAATGCAGCATTCTTCTTTCCAGTATAACAAAGCAATTAACTCAATCCACAGAACCCTTGACTTTGGCTCTGACTTCCTTTTTCTCAAATTATTGCATGGTAACTTTCAGTGTACTGGGCAGGGTCAAGGATATCTTCCATTACTTATGATGAGTGGCATTGCTTCAGGGTTAGTGTGGATATACTTCTCTTCTTCAGACCCTCCAAGGATTTTAACTACATCCTGGTACCTGGTAATTAAGCTTTCCTTGTGATTATTATTATATTAAGGAACTCCTTAAAAATCCTGTGAACTTAAAAATTTAACATGAAAGGGACACAGCCTGATGATTTTCTCAAATTAAACCAAGGATGTGGTGAAAGAGGGCTAACTTCAATAGGTCAAGAGCCTTACCCTTGGACTGCCTTCTGATATTTTCAAAGTTAGAAGGGAAGGCAAGATGCTTATTTCATGACACCTTTCAGTTTTTTTGCTATCTTATCTCACTACAGCAAAAGCCACCTCCCCTTCCCCAGCCCAAAAGATACAGACAAGATGATGTGATGCTGGCAGACCAGTACCAGCTTATGCCAAGGTTCCTAAGGCATCAGCTAAACACTGACCAGTGTGTAGCTTGAAACCAGTCCAGCTCACCTGTGTGTTCATTGTTAAAATAGATGTAAGTTTATAAGAATATGTATAGTGTTTAGACTTTACATGCAGCATCCTGCAAGCATATTATAGTAATCTCACTAATAACATCTGTACCCCATATTATAAGGTAATATTGCCTGTTTGCATTGTAAGTCATCAAACAGAAAACCAGCATCTATTAATGTAAAATTCTGGCTTCCTGCAGAAGTGGGTCCTGTCCCAAGAAGGCCCACTGAAACCAAATGAGCCATTGTGAAACATCAGAGAACAAAGATTTTGTTAATTGCCCCCACACATACACCCATGAAGAGGAGACATACATATGGACTCAGTTCCTCAGCATGAATTCTGGGGGAACTGAATAAAAATCCATGACAAGAAGGAATTGGATCTCTGTGCTCTTTGGACTTTGGGAGGGCAAGATTTCTAATCCTGTGCAAGGGATCCTCTGTGCTTAGCCTGGGTTAACCCTAAAGGAGATTTAGAGCTTGCATATTACAGTAGCTTCTATCACTTTTTGAAACCTAAGATTGAAACTTATCATTATGTTTATCTGCTTTAACCTTGTAAATAACTTTTATTTCTTTTTCTAGTTAATCTTTAGGTAGTTTATTATTGGATTAGCTACAAGCATTGTATTTGGTGTAGGTCTAATATGTAATTGACCTGGGGTAAGTGGCTGGTCCTTTAGGACTGGAAGTAACCTGAATATTTTGATTGTTGTCTTTGTGATAGATGGTACTTCACAAGCTTACTTGAGTGTCAAAATAGATAGGAATAGCCAAGGGGATTGTTTGTGACTCCATGTTAAGGCTGTTGTAGTGCCTGAGACATTCACACTTGATACTTGGCTGGTGAAATCTATGCATGGAACTTGCAATCAATTTGGGATGAGTGCCATGCTTCTTAACAGCCTGCCCTATGGTTGGTATTCATGCCCTTAGGTCACTCCAGATGCATTAAAGCAACTTTATCAAATCAGTCACTGCAGTATTGGAATTCAGTTCTCAGACTAGCAACAAACTGTACAGGGCAAACCCCTGTGATGGGGTGCCTGCTCCACACTGGGCTCTAAGGGATTAATAGAGCACTAGGAAGACTGCGCAGGAGGTAGCCAATCACAGAAGGGCTGAAGGGAGCAGCCAAGCAGGGCCAAGCTGGCCCCTATAAAAAGGGAACTGCAGGGCAGAAGAGGGCAGTTTTCTGCTGGGAGCCCAGGGAGGAAGGACTGTGTCTCTGGAGGGCTCAGGGAACTTCCAGCACCCTGGACAGAGCAGTGATGCTAGCAGGGACCAGGGGAGCAACAGAGGGCTTCTGGCTGGCTGCTGAGGTTTTCAGGCTGAGGCCCTAAGGCAAAGGCAAAGAGGATGCTGGGGCCATGAGAAAGTGGCCAGACAATTCACTGCAGTTGCCACTAAGAGAAGTGGCTGAAGACTGGACTGCAGGTCCACCAAAAGAGGTGAGCACAGTGTGTGGCATGGCCGGAAGGCTGTGTCACTGAAGAGGATGCTGTGGTCCTTGGAGAGATGTGGGTTCTAGAGCAGAAGTGATGGCGATGAGGCACCACCTGAAGAGGGCACTGAGCTAATTCCCAAGACAGCCAGAAGAAGGCACCACAGTGGTGAGTGAACCCTGTTACACACGGTGGAGAATGTAGGCACATGGTCACCCCGAGATAAAGGGAGGAGAGAGGACTGTGGGATGATTACCCAGGTACAAAGGGGTT
Source organism: Chelonoidis abingdonii (assembly GCF_003597395.2). Lineage (NCBI taxonomy): Eukaryota > Metazoa > Chordata > Testudines > Testudinidae > Chelonoidis > Chelonoidis abingdonii. The sequence goes on along the minus strand of NC_133771.1, from coordinate 25,277,717 downwards.
TGAGAGACTACAAGAGAGATATTGAAGGTGGGGATGATGAATCCAGAGTATGCAGAGGTCTTCTTTGCAGAGGGTTCTTGTGCCATCCCAGACTGGACTCCAGCATCAGTACCCTGGAAGAAAGGGACTGACAGACAGCAGGGAAGGCTCAAGATCCTGCTGCAGGAAATCCTGGAGAACCAACAAAAGCAATGGGAGGCACAGTGGTACCTCCAGACTTATTTGGGGCAGCTGGTTAAGCAACCACAGGGCCTGGTAAAGCTTCTACAGAGTTTAATAGAAGCTGCAGAAAGCATGAGGAGAAGCCAGGCACCATGGCCAGGAGGCTGGTGGCTGGGCTGACTGATTGTTATGCCTGTGTGTGGCAAGGACTCTGGAAAAGAGATTGTACCTACTGGGATGGGGGACTGAAGCCTCAACCAGAGAGTGGGAAGGAACAAGAGCCCCTCCCCCACCCTCAGTAGGAAAACAAGGAGAGGGCAGATATGTTGGGCCTGTGGGCAAGAAAGGCATGTACAGGAGGAGTGCCCTTACGTAAGTGTCAGGGTCAAGGCTAGCCCAGGGGAAGGGGCTGAACAAGGGAATGACTATAGGAGGTCTGTGGCCAAGAAGAGGCAAGGACTTTGCTTTTGGTGCCATGAGAGTGGCCATATAAAAAGGCACGTCCCCCTTAGGAGAAGGCAAGATTGGAAAAGGGTGCCCAGGAACCAGGGTGGGTCAGATTATCAGGGGTGGATGCACTGGTGATGGCCACAGACCTGCCAGGGAGTCAGTTCCCACCAGGGGCGGCTCTAGGTATTTTGCCGCCCCAAACATAGCAGGCAGGCTGCCTTTGGCAGCTTGCCTGCGGGAGGGCCCCGGTCTCACGAATTCGGCAGCAGCCTGTGGGAGGTCCACCAAAGCCATGGGACCAGCGGACCCTCCGCAGGCATTGGAGGGCTACAATATGGAGACACATGCTTTGCTTCCATCTACCCTACACCACCACCCTCAAGATTCCAGAGTACAAGGATCACATCCTCCTTCAAGATTCTGACTCCAAGCAAATCACTCCCCTGGACCGGAGAACTCTACATCCATGGATCAACAGGGTTCAACAGAGAAGTGTGGAGATTTTTGTTGCTGTCTGTCTGAGTTACTCTCCTTCCTGGTAACTTTTCAAAACCTCCTACCTACCTTTTTTAAAAAAGAAATCTCTCCCCCCCCCGCCCCCGCAATGATTTTACTTTGTTTCATCCCCATCTGATTTCCTAGATTCTGGGTTTATAGTCAATCTCAGTGTTTCAATCTACCTGCCCTAAATATACACTTAATTATTGCTGATTATGAGTCATCAACTTACTGAGATTGTCGGTTATTTTTTCGATATTATCAGTTCAGATTTTTCTTTCATTTTTATTTTTGTTAAATGAGTTGAAATAAATGTTATGCTGATTTACACTGATGTAACTATTTGGCAATGTTGTTCACACTATAATCCAGCATAGACAAGACTCGAAAGGGCAAGGTTTAGTCAGAAATGTTCTGCTAATGAACAGTTATCTGCATATGATCCAGTTATGTTGGAATTTACTTTAACAATCTGCATAACTTTCTTATCTCCACTGTAGACTTGCTCTCAAACTGATAGGCTAACCTTCTTCCCCTTTTTCTATTTGTGTTGTGAATAGTGCAGAAACCATGTACTCCCTTGATATGAGACTATTTCTGATTTATAAAGTTAAAGAGATTCCAGTTATACCCCCAACTGGGTGTTTTGGGAGGTGGAGGAAGAGAGTGAGTGACAAGACCATTGCTTTTTAAACCTTCTGGAACCTTATTTCAGTTTGGATAAGAGTTATGAATTTTTAAGAGATCCTAGTCAATTCTGATCACTTCCTTTCTCTTTCTGTTTTCCTATTTTTTTTCCTTTCCTGGTCTGCCTTATCCTTTTCCTTTCCCCTCTCCCTCATGTCCCCAGGGCAGTGAGGGGGAACCCAGATTTACCTTTCCTAGGTCTACAATTAACAATGGCCCAAGCAATGACACTCTTCAGGCATCTGGTAAAGATATATTTGACCTATGCACTCCTTACAGCCAGGGGCGGCTCTAGACATTTCGCCATCCCAAACAGGGCAGCATGCCATGGGGGGCGCTCTGCTGGTTGTCAGGAGGGCAGCAGGCGGCTCCAGTGGACCTTCCACAGGCGTGCCTGCGGAGGGTCTGCTGGTCCCGCGGTCCATCAGTCCCGTGGCTTTGGTGGACCTCCCGCAGGCACGCCTGCGGGAGGTCCACCGGAGCCGCCTGCCGCCCTTCCGGCGACCGGCAGAGCACATGCCACGGCATGCCATCCCAAGCACACGCTTGGCATGCTGGGGCCTGGAGCCGCCCCTGCTTACAGCTACTATTATAAATTGTGTTTGCTGTAACATCAACAAAGTGAATCATCATATAAAAAGAAAAAGAATTATCATTCATCTAAAAACACTCAAAGTGGATATTATCTTCCTACAGGAAACCCATCTTAATGACATGGAGGCAGACAAATTTAGGAGGAGGTGAATGCGGGGGTGTTTAACAGTTTCTCCTCTACAGCCAATGATGTAGCAATATTCTCCTTCGAGAGATGTCCCTGTGGGTGCTCCACTCTAGGTGTCGGTGCGCCCCTGCGCCTTTGATTGGAGATTTTTTGCAGCAGTACCCCTAGCGGCCATGCATGCTCAGACCCTGTCACTCACCCTGAGTATATCACTAGTGAGCATGCGCGGCCGGTTCCCTCAGTTCCTTCTCTACCGCCCCCGGCTTGAGACGGAGCTCAGCAGATTCCTTAAGAATTTCTTTCCCCATCTTAAAATACCTTGTAGTTAAACAGTTTTTTCCTGTTAGTTAGTTGTTAGTTAGTGTTACCTACCTTTTTGCTACTGTTTAAAAAAAAAAAAAAATTCTTATTCTCTCAGCCGCTTCAAATGTGCCTGGCTCCACAGGCTTTAAGTGCTGCTCCTCCTGTAAGGACGCTATCCCTCTCTCTGATGGACACTCACAGTGCATAAAATGCTTGAGGGAGACTCATATTCCCCAAAAATGTACTCACTCCACTAAACTAAATTCCAGAGCGAGGAAGGATAGAGAGTTAAAACTCAAACTCATTTTACTTCAGAAATCTCTACAGTCTGCCTCAGACCCTGGCGCGGACTCTGCCTCCGCTCACAGACACAGCTCCACCACTTCAAAGAACCAGAAGAAAGAAGCTAAACAAGAACACCTTCACTCAAAGTCAAAAGAAAACCTTACAGACAAACCTTCTCCAGTCAGATCCACAGTCTCCTTACTGGTGCTCCCCCACTTGAGTACTTTCGATGAGCCGGGCTCCTCCGGTACCGTGCTAAACCCGCCTGTGCTTTTGGCGGCAGCACGAGGCTCTGGTGCCGAGGTGACAGGCTTTCAGTTGCCTGCCTCAATTATGGCACCTATCGGCACCGCGATGAATGCAGAACCGACAACTCAGGCCTCCCCTGAGGCACCGCAGCCTGCTATTAATAGCACGGCATTGCCTGCAGCACTGGCATTACCAACGCTACTTGGCACGGAGCCAAGATTAAGAACTCCAGTGTCAGCCCGGGTTCCCTCACAGGAATTCTATCAGGCTTCGCCTTCGGCTACCCCAGCTCTGCAGTTTACCCACTCAAGTGACCTACTAGTGTCACCTACACTGCAATCGCCCTTTCTTAGCATAAGCAGGACTTTTCCCCTTCGGAGCATGATGGGAGATAGACAAGATGAACATCCGAAATATTTCGCACTTGGGGTTCAACCGCTAATCCATAGATCTCTTTGCCAACCTGCAATAAAAAAACAGTCCAATAGTACGAAAAAACAAATAATTAATAACGTAAACAAAACAGAAAAGAAAAAGCCAATTTCTGCTTGTCCAGGGTGGGACTGGGCAAGACGCCATCGGGGACTGCATTCATGATCTCCATGGCACCTGGCCCTTCGCCTTATCTTTTCCTCCGCCAATACCGTTGCTCCAACAGGGTCCTCACGAAGAATACATGATCATGGGCCAGAATAACTTGATCACAGACCTTTCATGAAGGCGAGAAAAACAAACCGTTGTTCCGTTCTCAACCACAAATGTCAATTTCACCAGTGATCTCCTGCTTCACCCAAACCTCTTATCACAGCAACTGACGGACAGGCTCTTCTACCCCAATCTCTCCATGTGCAACCTAAAGCCGGGTAACCGCAAGGTTCCTCTCCCCAACGAGAACTAGACGTCTGGACCAGTCGGAGGGTACTTTAACACAGCAAATCACAAGTCCACACCGTACCAGCACCTACCCCGAAAGTGCGAAATGATCACAAAATGGTGCCAACCAAACAACGGTCTCCTAACTCTGCACCTGCTTCCCCCCACATACTCATATTATCTATTGGACAAACAATCCGGCCTTTCATTTCAGTCTCGAGTTAGAGTCCAATAGCGCATCACACTTTCATGTCAGTTGAAATCAAGACCGTCGGGTTTTCGCTCATCGGCCCATCACCAAGCTTCCGCTGAAGGACCCTCCAACCCATATCCAACAGATTAAGCCACCTACCCTCCATGGGGACTCTTCAACCATAGTGTTGTGCCTGTTTTAAATTCATTGCAAATCTTGACCCCTTTAGCCACTGCGCTCTCTTTGCCAATACCCCTCAATAAAACAGCCTTTGGTGGCCATTACTCTCCGCCAACGGCAGGCGTAGATAGCACCCTTATGCAGATCACCATATACGCCTTTCTTTAAGATCAAGTTACTCTAACTATTACACCCAAAATTCACCTCAATGAACCAATACACCACCGCTTCTTATTGAAACCACATGCAAACTCCTCGAGGCCACAATGCCACACATACATGTGCGTAGGCCTATCCTTTTATCGACAGGAACCACCAACCCTCAAAAACTCCCTAAGACTCTTGTCTCCATTGGCGGGCCATTCCAAAGCGTGGCTATCTCTACCCCAGAGACTTGCGAACTGGATCTCTGATGCATACGACTTTGATCAGAAACTTACAACTCACATTGATCACAATATCATTCCACTATTGACACCTCGTACCCTCTTTCCAAACGTAATACCTCTGTCTGACTTTGAGGCGCCCTCCTGGTTCTCCCCACCACACATTCGGTAAACAGACTAGCCTCCCTTTCAGGCCCTCTCTCTACATTCGATTAGGCAGGGCAGTATGTCTACTGCATTTCCTGCCAGATCCTGAAAGTCCCTTACCCTCCTGAGAACACGCTCAAGTTCCACTAGAGGAGCAAAACGCCACAGGGACAATCTCTCAAAGGAGAAGGAGGTACCCACCTTGTGCAGTTAAACTGAACCGTTCTGTTGACAATGAGGCCCTGTGGGCCTACTACACGGCCTCCTCCCTACTCAGAGTTGGGTAGCCTCCGTTGTGAGAAAACTGAGGGGAACCGGCCGCGATGCTCACTAGTGATATACTCAGGGTGAGTGACAGGTCTGAGCATGCTGGCCGCTAGGGTACGCTGCAAAAAATCTCCACAAAGGCGCAGGGGCGACCGACACTTAAGTGGAGCAACCACAGGGACCATTTTGAAAGAAAGTCAGTTCTGCACAAGGTGAGTAACCTTCCTCTTATTTTCATAAAGACTCCTTTACCCCCAAATTCTAGATATAAAATCCAAGAAAGGTGTTTTGTCTAAGTAGGCTAGATAAGCATAAAATGCCTTACGGGTCAGACCAAAGGTCCATCCAAGCCAGAACCTTCTACCAACAAGGGCCAATTGCCCAGGTGCCCAGAAGAGTGACCTAACAGGTAAGTGGTCAAGTGATCTCTCTCCCGCATCGCCATCTCATCCCTCTGACAAACAGAGGTAGGGGAGGACAACCGGTCTAACCCATGCCTAAGCTAAGCCATTAATGACTTAAACACTCCCGTAATGTACATTCTCTTTTAAATCCTGTTAAGTCATGCCTCACATCAACCATCCTCAAGCAGGAGTTCACAAGTGACTGTGTTCACTGTGTGAAAAACTTCATTTTATTTGTTTTAAACTGCTGGATGCCCATTATTCATCTTTGGTGGCGCTATATTATGGGACCAAGTAATAACAATTCCTAAATCACTTTTCCCACAGAACCACTTCAGATTTAATACCCTATCATTTCCCTTCTTATTCCCTAGGCCTCCGCCCTTTTCACTGAAGTCTAGCCCTTAATTCCCCTCTATCGGGACCTATCACAAACCCCTAAACATTAAAATAGTAGTCCCTCTGAACCTTTTCTAATTCCATCTTTTGAAATGAGAGACCACGATCTGTACGCAGTTCAGATGTGGCATACCATAATCTGTGTGAAATTATAATTTATATAAGACAATAAGATTCTCCGTCATTCATCCCCTTTTAAATAATTCCCTAACACAATCCTGGTTTGCTTCCTGACGCGCGCTGACAGCACTGCATTAGACATCTTCAGAAGAACTATCCACGGATGACTCCAAATCTCTTCTGATTAGCTTTAGCTAAATTAGCCCATCATATTGTATGTAAGTTGGTATTTTTTCCAATGTACATGACATGATTTATTCCACTAAGATTCATTTGCCATTTTGTGCCCAACACTTTAGTTTTGTGAAATCTTGAAGTTCCCACAGCTCCTTTGTCTACTGTCTTTTCTTTGAGCAGTTTATAATCATCTGCAACTTGCCCCTCATTGTTTACCTCCTTTCTCAGATCATTTATGAATAGTTGAATAGGATTGTTCCAGGACTGGACCTTGGGAACACTATTACCCTCTCCACGTTGACTCTGAATTTAACAATTTTCTAACGCTTGGTCCTGATCTTTAATAACACTCGGGGACGCATTCATGATCTCTGGCACCGGGACTTCGCTTATGCTTTTCCCCCAATACCGTTTGCTCAACGGGTCCTCACGAGATACATGGGTCTTGCCAGGGTATCTTGATCACCTTCATGGCCGAGACAACCGTTGTTCCCGTTCTCACCAGAATGTTCACTTAACCAGTGATCTCCCTGCCTCTCATCCAAACCTCTTATCACAGCACAACGCGGACCATTCGCTTCTTCACCCAATCTCTCCATGCTTCACTTTTCAAAGCCTAGGTACCTGCATGGTTCTCCCAACGGAACTAGACTGTTCTGACCAAGTTCAGAGGGTACTTCTACACAGCAGAACACAATCCACCCCGTACCACCTACACCTCTCCGAAAGTGGAAAGATTTCACAAAATGGTGCTACAAACAACTGTCTCCTACCTCTGCCACCTCTTCCCATAGGATACTCAATTATCTATTGGACATTAAACAATCGGCCTTTCATTCAGCCTCCTTAGAGTCCACTTAGCTGCCTTCACACCTCTTTCAATGGTACAGTTGACAAATACCCTCGGTTTTCGCTCATCCCATCACAAAGCGTTTTCCTGAAGGGACTCCAAACCCTATATCCAGACATTAACAGCCACCTACCCCTCCATGGGATCTTCACCTAGTGTTGTCCTGTTTAATTCATCAATCCTTTTTGAGCCCTTAGCCACCTGCTCCTTTTGCACCTCTCAATTGAAACACGCCTTTTGAGTGGCCATTACCTCCGCCAGACGGGTGGCAGGCGAATAGCAGCCCTTATGGCAGATCACCCATATACGCTCTTCTTTAAGGACAAGTTACTCTACATTTACACCCAAATGTTTCACGCTCAATGAACAATACACCTACCAGCTTCTTTCTGAAACCACATGCAAAATCCTTCGAGGCCACAATGCACACAACTTGATGTGCGTAGGCCTATCCTTTTATCTGGACAGAACCAAACCCTTCAGAAACTCTCCTAGACTCTTGTCTCCATTGGAGGCCATTCCAAAGGCGTGGCTATCTCTACCAGAGGGACTTTCGAACTGGATCTCTTGTTGCATACGACATCTGCTATCAGATAAAGAACAGTTACACCTCCAGCATTGATCACAATACATCCACTAGATCCTGATCTACCTCTGTAGCCCTTCCTACAGTAACAGTACCCTTGTCTGACATTTGTAGGGCGCCCTCAATGGTCCTCCACAGCAACACATTCGTTAACACACTATGCCTTACTCAGGCCCTCTCTCTGACACTCGATTAGGCAGGGCAGTATTTGAAATCTACTTGCATTCCTGCCGATCCGAAGTCCCTACCTCCTTGAGATACACTGCTTCAAAGTCACCATAGTGGAGCACCCACAGGGACATTCTCTCAAAGGAGAAGAGGAGGTTACCACCTCTGTGCAGTAACCTGACGTTTCTTTGAAATGAGTGTCCCTGTGGGTGACTTACTACCACCCTCCTCCCCTCTACTTCAGAGTTGGGGGTAGCCTCCGTTGTAGAGAAGGAACTGAGGGAACCGGCCAGCGCATGCATCACTAGTGATATACTCAGGGTGAGTGACAGGGTACATGAGCATGCGTGGCCACTAGGGGTATGCTGCAAAAATCTCCGATCAAAGGCGCAGGGGCGCACCGAACCCTAGCAGTGGAGCACCCACAGGGACACTCATTTTGAGAAGTCAGTTTCTGCACAAGGTGAGTACACCTCCTCTCTAATATTTCATAAAAGACTCAATTTACAAATTCTAGATATAAATCAAGATGAAAGGTAGACTTTTGTTCTAGTGAGGCATAAGATAGAACATAGAATGGCCTTACTGGGTCAGACCAGGTCCATCCAGCCAAGAATCCTGTCTACAACAGTGGCCAAACATGCCAGGTGCCCCAGAGGGACGCTGAACCTAACAGGTAATGGATCAAAGTGATCTCTCTCCTTGCCATCCATCTCTCCATCTCTGACAAACAGATAGGCTAGGGCACCGTTCCGTTACCATCCTAGCTAATAGCCATTAATGGACTTTACCTCCATGAATTATATCCAGTTCTCTTTTAATCCTGTTATAGTCTAGCCTTACACAACCTCCATCAGGCAAGGAGTTCCACAAAAGTTGACTGTGCACTGTGTGAAAAATTTCATTTTATTTGTTTTAAACTGTCTGCCCAGTTAATTTTCTTTCTGGTGGCCCCTGGTTCCTTATTTATGGAGACCAGAGTAAAATAACATTTCACTTATTCACCTTTCTCCACACCACTCAAAAATGATTTATATACCTCTTATCATATTCCCCCTTAGTCTCCTTCTTTTCTCACAAGCTTGAAAAGTCCTAGCCTCTTTAATCTTTCTCCTATGGGACTTATTTCAACCCTTATTTTAGTAGTCCTTCTCTGAACCTTCTCTCTATGTCAATATATCTTTTTTGAATGAGGGACACTCTCGTACGCAGTATTCAAGATGTGGGCATACCATGAATCTAGTTGAATTATGATTTAATATAGAGCAATAGATATTCTCCGTCTATTTTATCCCTTTGTTAATGATTCCTAACATTCCTGTTTTGCTTTTCTGCCGCTGCTGCCACTGCATAGACATCTTTCAGAGAAATAATCACAATGATGACTCCAACATCTCTTTCCTGATTTAGCTGTAGCATAATTAGCCTCCATCTATTGTTATGTATAGTTGGGGTATTTTTTTCCAATGTACATTACATTGCATTTATCACATAAGATTTCATTGCGCATTTTGTTGCCCAATCACTTTCGTTTGTGAGATCTTTTGAGTTCCTCACATGTCTCTTTGTTCTTAACTGTCTTGAGCGTTTATCAGTATCATCTGCAACTTTCCACCTCACTTGTTTACCCCTTTCTCCAGATCATTTATGATAAGTTGAATCAGGATTGGTCTAAGGACTGACCCTTGGGGAACACCACTAGTATACCCTTCTCCACTCTGAATTTACAATTCTTCCTACCCTTTGTTCCCTGTCTTTTAACCAGTTCTCAATCCATGAAAGATGCTTCGCCTCTTTATCCATGACAACTAATTTAGAGTAATTTATTCCTACCCTTTGTTCCCTGTCTTTTAACCAGTTCTCAATCCATGAAAGAATCTTCCCTCTTATCCCATGACAACTTAATTTACGTAAGAGCCTTTGGTGAGAGACCTTGTCAAAGGCTTTCTGGAAATCTAAGTACACTGTGTCCACTGGATCCCATTTGTCCGCATGTATGTTTGACCCCTTCAAAGAACTCTAATAGATTAGTAAGACAGGATTTCCCTTTATAGAAACAATGTTGACTTTTGCCCAACAATTTATGTTCTTCTATGTGTCTGACAATTTTATTCTTTACTATTGTTTCAACTAATTTGCCCGGTACTGATGTTAGACTTACCCGTCTGTAATTTCCGGATCACCTCTACAGTCCTTTTAAAATATTGGTGTTCCATTAGTTATCTTCCAGTCACTGGGTACAGAAGCTGATTTAAAGGACAGGTTACAAACCATAGTTAATAGTTCTGCCATTTCACATTTGAGTTCTTTCAGTACTCTTGGGTGAATGCTATCTGGTCCCAATGACTTGTTACTCTTAAGTTTATCAATTAATTCCAAAACCACCTCTAGTGACACTTCTATCTGTGACAATTCCCCAGATTTGTCATCTACAAAAGACTTCTCAGGTTTGGGAATCTCCCTAACATCCTCACCCGTGAAGACTGAAGCAAAGAATTCATTTAGTTTCTCTGCAATGACTTTATCGTCTTTAAGTGCTCCTTTTGTATCTCGATCATCCAGGGGCACCACTGGTTGTTTAGCAGGCTTTCTGCTTCTGATGTACTTAAAAAACATTTTATTACCTTTTGAGTTTTTTGGCTAGCTGTTCTTCAAACTCCTTTTTGGTTTTTCTCATTACATTTTTACACTTAATTTTGGCAGTTTTTATGCACCTTTCTATTTGACTTCCACTTTTTAAAAGATGCCTTTTTATCTCTCACTGCTTCTTTTACATAGTTGTTAAGCCACTGTGGTTCTTTTTTAGTTCTTTTACTGTGTTTTTTAATTTGGAGTATACATTTTAAGTTGGGCCTCTATTATGGTGTCTTTGAAAAGTGTCCATGCAGCTTGCAGGGATTTCACTCTAGTCACTGTACCTTTTTTAATTTCTGTTTAACTAACTTCCTCATTTTTGCATAGTTTCCCTTTTTGAAATTAAATGCCACAGTGTTGGGCTGTTGAGGTGTTCTTCCTACCACACGAATGTTAAATGTTATCATATTAGGGTCACTATTTCCAAGCAGTCCTGTTTATAGTTACCTCTTTGACCAGATCCTGAGCTCCACTCAGGACTAAATCGAGAATTGTCTCTCCCCTTGTGGGTTCCTGTACCAGCTGCTCCAAGAAGCAGTCATTTAAAGTGTCGATAAATTTTGTCTCTGCATTTCATCCTGAGGTGACATGTACCTAGTCAATATGAGGATAATTGAAATCCCCCCACTATTATTGAGTTCTTTATTTTGATAGCCTCTCTAATCCCCCTTAGCATTTCATCATCACTATCACTGTCCTGGTCAGGTGGTCGATAACATGTCCCTGCTGTTATATTCTTATTAGAGCATGCAATTACTATCCACAGAGATTCTATGGAACATGTGGATTCATTTAAGATTTTTACTTCATTTGATTCTACATTTTCTTTCACATATAATGCCACTCCCTTCCCTCCCCCCGCATGACCTGTTCTGTCCTTCCAATATATTTTGTACCCTGGAATGATTGTGTCCCGTTTATTATCCTCACTCCACCAGGTTTCTGTGATGCCTATTATATCAATATCCTCCTTTAACACAAGGCACTCTAGTTCACCCATCTTATTATTTAGACTTCTAGCATTTGTGTACAAGCACTTTAAAAACTTGTCACTGTTTATCTGTCTGCCCTTTTCTGATGTGTCAGATTCTTTTTTATGTGAATATTTCTCATCTGATCTGGTCCATACTTTATCCTCTTTCATCCCCCCCTCCTGAGTATAACCTAGAGAATCTCTATCAATAGACTCTCCTCTAAGAGAAGTCTCTGTCTGATCTACATGCTCCTCTGCAGCAACTGGCTTTTCCCCATCTCCTAGTTTAAAAACTGCTCTACAATCTTTTTAATGTTTAGTGCTGGCAGTCTGGTTCCAGTTTGGTTTAGGTGGAGGCCATCTCTCCTGCATAGGCTCCCTCCATCCCAAAAGTTTCCCCAGTTCCTAATGAATGTAAACCCCTCCTCTCTACACCATTGTCTCATCCATGCATTGAGACTCTGAAGCTCTGCCTGCCTACCTGGCCCTGCGCGTGGAAGATAGAGAGAGGCCCTGGAGGCCAATTTAGGCTGCTAGGGAAGAGACTAAAATCCAGGACCTCTATGATGGCATTCTCAGAAATGCTCCCAGTTCACGCGCAGGGCCAGGTAGGCAGGCAGAGCTTCAGAGTCTCAATGCATGATGAGACAATGGTGTAGAGGAGGAGGGGTTACATTCATTAGGAACTGGGGAAACTTTTGGGATGGAGGGAGCCTATGCAGGAGAGATGGCCTCCACCTAACCAAACTGGAACCTGAGCACATCGCCAACACACCCAAACAATTGAAAAAAGAATCTGCTATAGCAGCAGTTTCTCTAACACTGAAGCGAAGATAGGAGAAAAGCCTACGTTCGCCTCAGCAGAGGCAGAACTCAGATTAGACAAGAACCAAACTCATGATAAGGAAAGAGAGAGTCTATTCAATCAAAGCACCTTCGTCTATATACTCAAAAGACGTAGAGAGCACAAAATAGAGAACAGAGAGATAAAATAAATAAGGACCAGATCACGAATGAAAAATATCATTCAAAAAATGAATACTGACACATCACGACAAAACAGCGCCCATACCAGCAATAAACTTGCTATGGACACAAGACGTTCTATACCATACCAGTGCGTACACCCACAAATAGCTCGCCACAGCGTCTAAAATAAAAGTATAGCAACTCTAAGAGCGCTGCCTTAGTGACAGTTAAGGTAGTATGATATAACGCAATCACAGAAACGTACATGCTCAGCAGAAACTCAATTATAACAGAAACACACTCTCTCCAAGAGGATAGCAAAATATAATTGGACAACAAGACCAGAAAACTGGTCATGACACTTGCAGAAGGCGATGAGTAAGCGCACAAGTGGCACATCATCATGAGTGAATAGAAAATTGCTAGACAATTCACACAGACAAAGTAAAAATCTAATAATCCACATGTACATCACATAAGAGACACTCTTCTAATAGGAACGCAGACTCCCAATATTGACATGACATATAATAAAAACAGACAAACCATAAACACAAGAAATAAGACAGGAACATGTTATCGGACCAATCTGCCCACAGCGACAACAAGTGATAATAGATCATATGAAATGCCACGGGGGAACAATAACGAGAGGCTAAAAATACAAAAATAACAAAGAACACTCTAATAAATAGTGAGCAGGGCGGATATACACAGACCCCACACCACCTCCAATCCCAACCACTAAGAATTTTCAATCTACTCACTTAACCAATCAACTGCACATAACGTACATGTCACCCAAGGATGATAAATGCAGAACAACAACAATAGTTATCTACAACTTTCAAAGATGCCACTACTCTCAAATGCAAGAGCACGCTGGATACAAGGAACCCACCAAGAGAGACGAATTCATCCCGCATCTCCAGATCCTGAGTGGACGCATCACGATCTTACAAAGACTATGGAATAACTAAATACTAAACAGAGAACTCCTGGAAATCTTGACGCGACTTAATTATGATATTACAAATTAACCAATAACGCATGATCAACGCAGTAGGAAAGGACAATACCCACCCAAAACCAACCAAACACTCGCAACAAGCCCCAATACATCAAAAAGTACAGAAACTATATAATCAAAGGCGACAAAACAACATGCAAAAATGAGAAGTTTAGTTAAACAGAAATTATAAAAAGGTACAGTGACTAGAGTGAAATCCCTGCAAGCTGCATGGACACTTTTCAAAGACACCATAATAGAGGCCCAACTTAAAATGTATACCCAAATTAAAAAACACAGTAAAAGAACAAAAAAAAACCACAGTGGCTTAACAACTATGTAAAAGAAGCAGTGAGAGATAAAAAGGCATCTTTAAAAAGTGGAAGTCAAATAGAAAGGTGCATAAAAACTGCCAAAATTAAGTGTAAAAATGTAAAGTAAAAACCAAAAGGAACCCAACCAGTCATGTAAATATAGAAAAAACCAAAAGGAGAGTCATTGAAAGCACACGCTAGTCCAAAGAAACAAACTCCAAACTAGACTAAAAATGTTTTTAATAGTAACACCAGAAAGCAAGAGAGAAAGACCAACTAACCCAAATCAACCCTCCAACAGGTACTGCCAGCTAGCAATCAACAACTACATAATCAAACCCTAATTGATTATCAAAGAACAACGAGCCAACTATAAAAAGACATGATAAAAATCAATCTGCAGAAAAACTAATAGAAATATCTATGACGTACACGTCTGATACAGACGTGAGGATGTTAGGGAGATTCCCAAACCTGAAAGTCTTTATTAGATGACAAATCTGGGAATTGTCACAGATAGAGAGTGTCACTAGAGGGGTTTTGTAATTAATTGATAAACTTTAAGAAACAAAGTTCATTGGGACCAGATTAGCATTCACCAAGAGTACCTGAAAGAACTCAAATGTGAAATGCAAGAACTATCAAATGTACGTAGCATTCTAGATGTGCATGGCATTGTGAATTGGGTTTGGCCTGGATCTGGACTGAGACACCAGGTTTTATCTCCATTGAGTTCTTAGTTACTCCTGTTGCACTAGTGTGAGCTAATAATCAATAATGCATTTCCTCCCCTAAGGAGCTTGCAATCTAATTCAATAAAAAGTAATAAAAAGAGGAGACTTAGCAGTTTTTTTATTAATTTTTCCCTCTCTTCTACCATCATTTTTTCCCAAAAAGCTCTGTACATACAGCCGTTTGATTTAAAAACTCACCATGGATAAAAAAAATAGTGGTGTTACAAGATGTTGCAAGCATTTCGCTATATAATTATTATAGTACTATATATTACACACACACACACACGCCACATATACATTGGGACTAAAATTACTTTGCTACATTTACGTTAACTATCTCATATTCCTTGGTTAGTGTGATGTGAATATATATTCACTCCATAATACTTCGTTTCATCTTATATTTTCCCTAGAATAAAACTTGGGAACAACATTTGTATGGTGCTTTCTATATATGTTTAGAATTAACCCTGTTTTTAAATTATAACTGCTTGAGTAATTGGCACTGAGGAAGAGACACAAGGGTCAGATTTTAAAAGGCATTTAGTCATCTAAAAATGCAGTATGGGCATCATGCAGATAGTGAAGATTTTCAAAAGCAAACATCCTAATCTGATCAAAATTCCCAGTGACTTAGGTTGGAGCGGATTGGGCCCCTACTAGAAAAAAATGTTTTAGCTATAAATTTTGCCCTTAAACAGAAATACATTCAGGCTTCTACTTGGCAACCCATTGTTGTAAACAATAGACAAAATATCCCGATAGCTACTAAAATTACACAGGATGGTTTTGCAGTCTCTCTTTGACTCACATAATGGATATTATTCAATGGAAGTGATGGATGTGGACTTCATTACTGTGATACTATGTTGCCTTATTCAGCGACTCGACCTGCCCTTGGAAAATCAGGGACCAGATTCTCCACTGCCTTGCTCTTACATTGTCATCTAATCGCCTGGGAAAAAGTCGAGTGCAAAACCCTACCATTCCTGATTTGGAGACTGATCTTTAGGTGGAATACTTGGGTAAGAAAAGCACCTATATTCTCTCCACTCATGAGATGTCATAGCCTCTAGTCACAAATATTAGCTTCTTCTTTCCCCTTTCTGCTATAGGAACACTATTATGTCACTGCCCTGTCTTATCAGAACATATTGTTCCCATGAGTGTCAGGTAGCAGTATAACTTAACAGTGATCAAGTGCTCAAGCTCCAGAAATGGAGCCATCAATTTTTGGCCTCTGACCATTCCCTGAAATGCATCTCTTCCTACTTTGTGAGGCTTGCATGTATTGTAATAGCTCTCGCGTGGCCATTACAGCCAATGATCTTGTACTGTGTTTGCTGGTTCCTACTGAACATGGTAGTGAATATAACTTGTTTCTTTTGATTTGCTTGTCCTCTGCTGATTTGCACTTTGTCAATAAAAGTTGACTCAACACACAGTATTTATTCATAATATAATATATATTAAGCCATTAAGTTCATAACCTGCAGACTGAGAAGCATCAGGTAATAAGGATATAATTCTCCTTCTTGAATCTCCTGGATTTGGTGTGTGTATCTGGGACGTGGGGGAATCTATTTCCAAGATGCCTAGTAATACTCCTTATGTCATACTCTGAGCAGACAGAGGTTGTTTTTTCTCCACTATAGCACAAATTTAGCAATTTGTTGTAGGCTGACCTCTCTTCTTTGAATTTGTAAAATTTAATTATTGTCTATTAACTCCCTTTGCTGCTTCCTGAATCAACTCCAGTACAGCATGTCAATCAGATACTGTATAATTAGCATATTGGTAACCACTGCCATGGAAAGCAGATTAAGCTGCTCATCTACTCCTCTTGTTAAACACTTCCATTGCAACTCCAGAGACTGGAATGTTGAAGAGCTATCTTACTTTTGTTTCTACATTAACTGGAAATATGACCAGATAAGTTTTCTAACCTCCTCTTGCTCTATCTCTTTCTGAATTCAAGAGATTTATCTTTTACCTTTTTATTCTCATATCTGGAAATAAACAAGGAGAAAAAAACCAAGGTGTTGTTTCCTGATCAAGCACCAATGTCTAATCCCAAGCAGCTCATCTCCTTAAAGGCCAAGGAGTCAGAAAAGGAAATAAAATGAAATCTGATTTTCTGATTTTTGTTTTTTATACTTTGAGGTTTTTCCCCCTTTGATTTTTTAAAAGCATTCTCTTCCACTTTTTTTTCCTTTCCTCTTTTATTGAAATCTGAACATAGATCCATCAATTTTTTCCATATCTTCATTTATTTATTTGGATCATGACTAACATTATTAGGCAAACAGACAGCTCTTAAAAGATGTTTTCTTATCTGAAGAAAGGACGATTCCCTGCAGGTTCAGAAGGCGATTCCTGCAAGTTCTAAATCCATCCCAAAACACAACTTGGCAGATGCAATAGCAAAGTACATCTCCTTATCCTTTTTCAAGTACGTACAGTCTATCCGGCACATAACTTAGTGACCACATTGCTGAGCTTGCTTTAGAATCTCTCTCTCTTTTTTATAGGAGGATATGGAGAGAGGCCCTGGAGGCCAATTTAGCTGCTAGGGAAGAGACTAAAATCCAGGACCTCTATGATGGCATTCTCAGAAATGCTCCCAGTTCCACGCGCAGGGCCAGGTAGGCAGCAGAGCTTCAGAGTCTCAATGCATGGATGAGACAATGGTGTAGAGAGGAGGGGTTTACATTCATTAGGAACTGGGAACTTTTGGGATGGAGGAGCCTATGCAGGCAGAGAATGGCCTCCACCAACCAAACTGGAACCAGGACTGCCAGCATAAACATTAAAAAGTTGAGAGCAGTTTTTAAATAGGAGATGGGGAAAAGCCAGTTGCTGCAGAGGAGCATGTAGATCAGACAGAGACTTCTCTTAGAGGAGAGTCTATTGATAGAGATTCTCTAGGTTATACTCAGGAGGGGGATGAAAGAGATAAAGTATGGACCAGATCAGATGAGAAATATTCACATAAAAAAGAATCTGACACATCAGAAAGGCACGACAGATAAACAGTGACAAGTTTTAAAGTGCTTTGTCACAAATGCTAGAAGTCTAAATAATAGATGCGTGGAACTAGAAGTGCCTTGTGTTAAAGGAGGAATATTGATATACATAGGATCAAAGAAACATGGTGGAGTGAGGATATAAACGGGACACAATCATTCCAGTGGGTAACAAATATATTGGAAGGACAGAACAGGTCATGCGGAGGGGAGGGAAGGGAGTGGCATTATATGTGAAAGAAAAATGTAGAATCAAATGAAGTAATAAATCTTAAATGAACCACATGTCCATAGAATCTCTGTGGATATTGTAATATGCATGCTCTAATAAGATATAACAGCAGGGACATTTTCGACCACCTGGACCAGGACAGTGATCAGTGATGATAAATGCTAAGGGGATTAGAAGAGGCTATCAAAATAAAGAACTCAAATAGTGGGGGGATTTTCAAATTCACCTCATATGACTAGAGTACATTGTCCACCTCAGGATGAAATGCAGAGACAAAATTATCGACACATTAATATGACTGCTTCTTGGAGGCAGCCTGGTACAGGAACCACAAGGGAGAGACAATTCTCGATTTAGTCCTGAAGTTGAGGCTCAGGCTCTGGTCAAAGAGGTAAACATAAACAGGACTGCTTGGAAATGTGACCCTATTATGATAACATTACATTCCGTGTGGTAGAAGAACACCTCAACAGCCCAACACTGTGGCATTATTAAGTTTCAAAAGGGAAACTATGCAAAAATGAGGAAGTTTAGTTAAACCAGAAATTAAAAAAGGGTACATGTATACTAGTATTGTATATCCCTGGT
>NC_133771.1:25168147-25259105 GCF_003597395.2 Chelonoidis abingdonii | reverse complement strand
CTTCCCTATGTCACTAGCATCTACACGTACCACGACCACCGGCTCCTCCCCAGCACTACACATAAGTCTATCCACATGTCTCGAGAGATCTGCAACCTTCACACCAGGCAGGCAAGTCACCATATGGTTCTCCCGGTCATCACAAACCCAGCTATCCACGTTTCTAATGATCGAATCTCCCATTACTAACACCTGCCTTTTCCTAGCAACTGGAGTTCCCTCCCCCAGAGAGGTAACTTCAGGGCGTGAGGCAACCCCAGCACTATCTAGAAGGAGGGTCCCAACTATGGGAAGGTTTCCTCTGCTCCCATTGACTGCTCTGCTTCCCTGGGCCTTTCATCCTCCTCAACAGCGCAGGGGCTTTCTGACCGGAAGTGGGACAATTCTACAGTGTCCCGGAAAGCCTCATCAACGTACCTCTCTGCCTCTCTTAGCTCCTCCAGTTCTGCCACCCTGGCCTCCAAAGTCCGTACGTGGTCTCTGAGGGCCAGGAGCATCTTGCACCAAATGCACACATATACCACCCGCCCACAGGGCAGGTAATCATACATGCTGCACTCAGTGCAGTAAACTGGCTGGCACCCACTCTGCAGCGGGGCTTCTGCCTGCATTGTCTTCTAATTAATGAAAGGGTTGTTTAAAGCAAGAAGGTTTGAATGTAGTTTGGTTTATAGATTATAAGGGGAATAAAGGGAAACAGATAGAACCAGCACGGCACCCCCGCTCTCTTCCCAAACTCTCTTGCAAAACTCCCTGTTAGCAGCCCCTGTTTGCAAAGCTCCCTGGTTGCTTGTGCACTGCTTTATAAAGCCCTGGCCTGTGTGAATGCCCCACCCACTGATTAAGGCTCAGCCAATTACCAGAGGCTTCTAGCTTTCAGACCTTCCTTTGAAGCTCACAGCTTCCAACTGCCAGCCACAGCACACGGTCCTTCAGACAAACAACCAAACAAATAGATTGACAAACACAAGCTCAGCACACAGCAAGTAACCCCCAAACACAAACAAACACAGACTACAGACGGTCACTTACCCCAAGAGTGCTGTATTTGCTCCTCCTTCACCTGGAGAACTCCCTTGCAAAACTCCCTGTTAGCAGAATGTGGAGAATGACTGAAGGACTAGAAAAGCAGCAAAGAGTCCTGTGACACCTTATAGACTAACAAACATTTTGGAACATGAGCTTTCGTGGGTGAATACTCACTTCGTCGGATGCATGTCTGAAGGACTAGAAAACATCTTATAGTGATAGACAATGAGCTCAGTCTATTTAGTTTGACAAAGAGGATGTTAAGTAGCGACTTGATCACAGTCTATAAGTACCTACATAGGGAGCAAATATTTAATAATGAGCTCCTCAGTCTAGCAAAGAAAAGTAAAATAAATCCAAGGACTGGAAGTTGAAGCTAGACAAATTCAGGCTCAAAATAAGGATATATGTTTTTTATTATATTTTTAAAATACAACAAATATATAAAATCCAAGATTCATCATAATACATAAAGTTAGGATAAAGGGAAAGGAGGAGAAATAACATATCTATCTTCAGGGTCTATATTAATCAGAGACCTCTAAAGGGTCAGCCCAAATTGTTTTGAATTTTTTGGGCATTGCCCTTCTGTGGAATGCCAGTTGTTTGTTCACTGTGATGTCAGCCTGTCATAAACAGATAGTAAAGGGTTAACAAAGGGAACCAAAAACCTGACCAGAGGACCAATCAGGAAACCGGATTTTTCAAAGTGAGGGAGGGAACTTCTGGTTTTGGGTTTGTTCTGGCTGTTTGTTTTCTCTCGGCTATGAGGAAAGAGCTTTCTTTTTTTTCTATCTCCAAGCTTCTTTCTACCCTTCTGTTCCCAGGTGTAAGTACAAAGGTAGCAAAACAATAGGCTTTTATATGTTCTGTTTTGTATTTACATGTGTGGAGTTTGCTGGAATGTTTTAAATTGGATATCTTGTTGAATCAGACTGTTATTCATATTTTCTTATAAGCAATAGCCCTGTATTTGTCATCTTGATGCAGAGTTTATATTCTTATGTATTTTCTTTCTTTTTATATAAAGTTTTCTTTTTAAGACTTGTTTGAGTTTTCTCTCTGGGTAGGTTAAGGAGCAAGGGGAGGGGATTCTCTTTGTGTTAGATCTACGGAGGGTAGCTCGGCAGCACCACGGAGTTGGTGGGAGGGGGAAAGAGAGATAGGATCATCTCTGTTTCCTTGTATTTGGGGTTTGTCTCTTTGTGGAATAAGGAGACATGCTTCTTGGTATTGTGATGTAAAGAGATTGCATCAGTCACTCTAAGTCAGCCCAGAGAGGAAAGTCTGGGTGGGAGAGGGAGGGGGAAGGGAAGTGGAGTATTTCCCTTGCCGGTAGACTCAGAGCTTCTGGGTCTTGGGGGTCCCCCCAGGGAAAGGGTTGGGGAGACCCGGGAGAGTTGATCAGGTACTCCGAATCCTGATTGGTGGCAGCGAGATTAGATCCAAGCTGGTAATAAGCTTGGGGGAGGTTCATGCTAGCTTCTCAGTTTATGAACGCTAAGGTTCAAATCTGAGTAGGAAGCTACAACACAGCCATATCACTGAGCCAGGCATCAGTGGTTGGTGGGAATCAACTTTTCCATTTTTGAAAGATTACTTTTTTAACAACCAAAGCTGCATATTGGAACCATGTCACCTTTTTACAGGTAAACTTCATGTATCAGGAATATATCCAAGAACAAAAACTTACGGAGGAGGGCTCCAATTTAGCATCCAATATTCAAATTGGTCCTTTGACTCACCTCATACTAGAAATTCTTGATGTAAGGGCTCTCCCAAAAATATGAGCTTATGAAGCACAAAGGGAATATAACACCAATGTTTCCAAAAGCAGTCATCATCTATGAAGCCCATTGCGATTAGCTTACTTGGAGATCAGTATATTCAAAAAAGTGTCCTTTAGTGAAGAAGCCATAGTCTCGGGTCTACAGTTGCTTTTTTAACTTTAGATACATGTGTATTCCATGGAGTTGGAGATAACTGTGTATCCAAATCTCTATGCCAAGAAATTCTCAAATTATCAAACTTTGGCAAAGTTTTTGGGGTCAGAAAATTGTAAAAGGATACCACTGGTTGAGTAAATCCAGGAAGTTTCCTCCAACACAATAAAAGTTCTGGAGGTTGTGGAACTCCCAGTGCATCTGGTCCAAATACATTGGTAAGTAAATGCTTTACATGGAGAGAATTCCATGCTCCGAAGCAAGGCAAGCCAAATTGTTGCTGAAGATCTACAAATGGTTTAAATTTATGATTATAAATTGGCTGTGACAGTCAGAATTCCTCTCTCCATCCAATCCCTCCCCATCAAGGTTTTGACACTCATAGGCATACATTTTTAACAGTGAGAATACTATTGGAACAACTTAACAAGGGTCATGGTGGATTCTACATCACTGATCATTTTTAAATCAAGATTGGATGTTTTTCTAAAAGATATGATCAAGGAATTATTTTGGGGAAGTTCTATGGCCTCTGTTCTATAGGAGGTCACACTAGATAATCTGAATGGTCCCTTCTGGCCTTGGAATCTATGATTCTATGAACGTTTAATGTGAATACAAAGTGTTCTCATAAATATAGCTATGCTCTTGTCAGTATGTCCTTCTTCCGAGATTCCTGATTCAAGAGCACTGATTCATTACTGCTGTCTAGAAGTAAAATAAATTAACAAATATTTCTTCAGAAATTAAGACAATTATGAAAAGTTGTCATTATTATATTTGGACCCATAAGGGAAGGAGATGGACAGACATAGAGGGAGCTGAAAGAAAGAGAGCTGTTTACTATATTGGATTTATTATTCTGGTACCAAATCTGAAACCGACATGAAAGTGAGGCTTTGCACTGCCAGGCAGAGAAGGAGTGCTTATATATTTAAAGTGACAGGACATCACATTCTTCCACCCTACTTTAAAAAACTTCCCAGATATATACATATTATCATTTACATGGCTAACGTAAAACACTATATAACCTAACTAAAAGTTGCAGCTGGACTACTGCAGACTCTCAAATTCCAGGAATTATTCTGCCACGGAATAGCAACTCACTAACTAAACAACGTATAAGTTCAGGCGTACCACTGATTTTCACACTCTCTTGCGATAACATGGTGATAGTGGTGTGGCAGGAACAGTTTGAGGTAAAGGATCAACTGAATCTAGTACCAAAGTTTATTTAATCAAGTCATCATAATTAGAGTTGTAACAGAAGGTTTGATCAGAGGAACAGAAAGTCCTGCTAGAACATCCCCAGACTTGGGTACTTGTCAAGACTACAACTGGTCCATATGTTGTTTCCATAAAATACCATTGGATAGTTTAACTACAGACAAAACATGTTGCATGCATTTTACAAGTTCTCCAGGTACCCTTTTTATTCCACAACCCTAGTTGCGAATCCACAGTAAGTCTCCTACTTGAAAAGAATGATGATGAGTATCATATCATTGATCGATTTGCATAACTTGGGATTTGGCTACATGTAAGGCAACATCAGGATGTAGCAGATATCAACAGGTACACAAAGGCCACTTCAAGAAAAGTGTTGCAGGTGACTCCTGAGTAGTAACATGTGCGTTTTCCTGTAGGCAATAAAGAAATTGTCCAATTTCTGCTGATGACTCAGAATAGACTTGCTCACTCTTACGGCATGCTTAAGTGTTTGTACAAAATGTTCCACTAGTCCATTTGTAGAAGGATGGTGTGGAGCAGAATGTATGTGCAGAACTCCAACTGAAGATGGGAACCTCTGAAATTCTTCAGATTCATTGTCATTCGCCAAATATAATGGTAAATCAAATTGACTAAATAAGGTACAAAGATGTCCAGTGGTGTTGGTAGCTGCAGTAGAAATCACTCAGAAAATTTCTGGCCACTTTGAATGGGCATTGGTGCTGATCAAAAACATGTAACTGTTTAAAGGTCCTGCAAAGTCCACGGGAATACATGTTCAAGGAGTCTGAGGCCATGATGTGCTGGGCCAGGATCATGCTAAATTTGCTGACACATAGTACAGCACTTCGCTTTCCTCTCAATATTTGTGTCGTTCCCTGGCCTCAGATATGACTCTGGACTATGTCCTTCATCCACACAATGCCAAAATGACCTTCTTGAAGAGCTTCCAAAACCTGAGACTGAAGTGATTTTGGAATGATAACTTGCATTCCTCATAAGATGCAACCATGATTCACAGATAATTCACATTGATTCTTATGATCCAACACTGTACCTTGTAGTACCATTCCTTTCACAAGAGAAAGCACATCATCCTTAGCAATTTCTTTGTTGATATCTGTGTTAGTAATAGATAACCTATCCATCAAATTGAGATAAAATACTTTGTCCAAAGTTTCTTTGGGTTGACGGGAGCTTGGGCATGGAAGGCACAACAGCTCATTAGCATTGTCATGCTGAGTCCCTTTAAGGAATTGAATAGTATAGGAATGAGCTGAAAGTAGCAATTACCATAATTGCATAAGAGCAGCAGCTAATGATAGAATCCCATCTTTTGGTCCAAGAATTGAAAGTAAATGATCCATCAGCAATGTAAAATAAGATAGGAATGGAACTTCTGAATTCAAAAGATCATGCAGAGAGGTTCTTGTTCTATTTGCATTTATTTCTTCTCAGGCATAGTGAATGTTCTTGAAGCGAAGGCAATTAGTTTCTCCATGCCATCAGAATATATGTAGTAAAGAACTGCACCCACTTCATTAAGTAAGCCTTGTAAAATACCTGGGTAGTAGGTAAGTATTATTATCTCTAATTTACTAGGGATAAACTCAGACACAGAAAGGTTATGTGATCTAACCAAAATCATGCAACAAGGCTGGGGCAAGGCTGCTGAGAACAGAACAGAAGTGGGAAGAATTTAGATGATTAGTATTAATGTTATTTGTTTTGCCTCAGTTCTTATGGTCATTGCGAAAAAAGAAAATCTTTAGGAGGGATTTGAATATGAAGATTACATAATTATATGTATGTAATAATAAATACATGGATGTACGTAAAATGTAATTATGTAATCAAATGCAATTTGTGTTGATTCTTGATTGTATTATATATAATCTTTAGTCATAATGAAATTAATAACACTGGTCACACATTTTTTTTTCTCCAGAGCATCAAGGATTTCACCCCCTTGAATTGTGGTGTGTCGCCAGCAGCCTTGGTTAGTCAAAAAGCCCTGAAGCAGCCTCTTCTTGCCAATCTGTACAGCTGCATTGCTGCTTTCAATTTGCTGCACAACAGGCAAGTGAATCTTGGCCTTAAAAAACTGCTGCCAAGAAGGAGGGGGGAAAGGAGTAAAATGTAAGGGAAATCATTATTAAGAATGTATCACATGCATTGGAGAATATTAGGAAATATGTATATATAAATATATATTCCTTCTAGTTATATTTAAGCTGTTATCACTTCCTGTACAATACATATGAGCGGATGGGCCTGGCAAATGTTCAATACACAATGGAGAAGGGAAATGCAACCACTTAAAAGATACTCTGCAATTATATGTGTCTGTTAAAACAGGAAGATTAAGTAAAAACAAAACAAAGCAAAGCACCTCATTAACCACAAGCTACCTGCTGAGAGATTGACTACCTACAGATTCTCTTGGAAGACTCATGACTGCAGCTTTTAATGGCTGAAGTCTCTGTTCCTTGGGGTTGCACTGTGTGTTGAGGTGGGGGAGAAGAATGGAGGAAGCTGCATGTATTCCTGTCAGACTTTGCTCCTTTGCAAATTCTGACATTTCACACCTTTTTTTCTCTCCTTCAAAAATTCAAAATCCAGAGGTGCAATTTCTGACAAATAATAGAGTGCATGGCCTGCCTGTTATTATGTGTGTGTACAGTGCCTAGCATAACGGGGCCCTTTTCTGACCTATGTGCGACTGTAATAATAATAGTAATATGGAGCTGTGCCAGAAACTGAATTGCTTCACGAGCTTCCAGCATTAATGAAGGGGATGCAATTTATTACAGAAGCCAGAGAAAAATGTCAGATATTATATCTTCTGGTGCAGCACATTGGACAGGTGAAGGGATGCAATTTCTGACACACTTTTGTGTCATCCAGCAGATATGGCTTCTTACACCAGTCCTCTTTTTTGTCTCGCATGGAGCAATTTATGACAATTAGGAAATGCTACTTTCTTCTGAATGGAGAGAGAATTTTGTCTCAATCATACGCGCCGACTCCATGGCTGCTCCGGGGCTGAAGCACCCATGGGGAAAAATTAGTGGGTGCTCTGCTCCCACTGCAGACAAGCTCCCTTACCCCCCACCCCACCTGCTCCTCCTCCTCCTCCTCCTCCCCCTGAGTATGCTGCATCCCTGCTCCTCTGCCTACCTCCCAGCACTTTCCCCTGGCTGCCACCAAACAGCTGTTTGGTGGCGTGCTGGGGGGGAGGAAGGGAGGGATGGGGGTGGAGCGGAATCATGGTGCACTCAGTGGAGGAGGCAGGGCTGGGACAGGGAAGGGGTTGGAATGGGGGTGGGGCAGGGGTGGGAAGAGGCAGGGCAAAGGTGGGGCCGCTTGGAAGGGGTGGAGTGGGGTAGCTGGGGGCAGAGGAGGGAGGTCAAGCACCCAGGGGAAAGCAGGGAATTCGGCGCATATGGTCTCAACTGTTTAGCTTTAAGTCATAATAATTTAATGTTAGATTTTACATCTTATTTAGAAAATCTAAATGAGCGGTTCTCAAACTGTGGGTCAGGACCCCAACGTGGGCTTTGCTCCCCCCTCCTGGGGTTGTGTAGTAATGTTTGTTGTCAGAAGTGGGTGGCGGTGCAATGAAGTTGTGAACCCCACTTCTAAATGATTCTAAGCATGTTCCAGATAGGAGTAACTTCTGTGAATGAGTCATATAATGGTATAATTTATCAATATTCTGTTTAGAAAGTACATATAAGTGAAAAGTGAGAAAGGAGAGTCTAGTAGTTAGGCTATAAGCCTGGGACTCTAGAGACTCAGGTTCTATTCCCGCTCTACCACAGATTTCCTCTGTGATCTTATCACTCAGCCTCTCTGTGATTATATACTGTCTATAAAATAGGGATAATAGTACTTCATAGACATAATCTGAGGAATAATATTTTTAAAAGATGCTCAGATGCTATGGTAATGGTGATCATATAAGTACCTAAGATCAAAAAGTAATAAGCACCTAGTCTTGCATGTATACTTCTATCCCAACACATTCCTGTTCTATGAGAAACTCTAATTTATACTAAATACAAAAACTCTGAATCAGATTCTGACCTAATGTAAATTGCTATAGCTCCACTGTAGCCAGTCTGGTCTTAGTTTCAAAAGCCACTTAAAGTTGCTAAGGACTTGTCAACATAGTGCAGCAATGTGCACCAATGGGCTGCATACTAACAGGCTCATGTAAATCCTACTGGCACCCAGAAGAAGCTCTCCAGTGTGTGTTTAGTCCATGCCAATATGCTCCATGCGGGCTAGTTAATGCACTTCACATTGGTACACATTAAAATTCATACCACTCTGGTATGCATTGGCACATCATGTAGACAAGTCCTAAATGACAATGGTTTACATTATTTACAATGTCAAAGTACTCAATAGAGAAAGGAAATTAAAAATCTTACATTGTCCACACTAGGCCTGATTCTCCTTAACTTTACATATTGTGTGGTCATTTGCATCCATTTACAGTGAATGCAAAGTGAGTGCAAAATATTAACGTTCTAATCTGGTAATGTTTTACACCCATTTACCACAATCTCTAAGTGACTACATGAGGCAGAGGGCCGCAGAAAGCCAAGCGCCTTATTCTTACTCTGGCCTATTTTATCACTATTTATTATTGTTTGAAATCTTAACTTTGTTATGTTGTGACGATGCGGTTCTGGCGGGACCCAACTGAGAGTGCCAAATCAGGACCAATTGCTCAAACAGGGCAGTCACAGCCCTAGGCTGGGGTTTTTCACTTCTAAGGTAAACCAAACCAGCCAGACAAAAATGACTTCGGTTTCACCCACTGGCTAACCACAAGTCACACAAGCAATTTCCTTAGACACTCCAGTCTCCCAGTATGACCACCAGTGCCACCGTCCTGGATGAATGGTTATGAAACCAACACCCAGTAAAGAAAAAGGTTCTCTCGATCCAAAGGACCAAGCCTCAGACCAGGTCAATATCACATCAGATCTTATCCACAAATCACGCTGTTGCCAATCCTTTAGATCTAAAATCTAAAGGTTTATTCATAAAGAGAAAAAGATAGAGATGAGAGCTAGAATTGGTTAAATGATCAATTACATACAGTAATGGCAAAGTTCTTAGTTCGGCTTGTAGCAGTGATGGAGTAACTGCAGGTTCAAATCAAGTCTCTGGAGAACATCCGGCTGGGATGGTCATCAGTCCTTTGTGTAGAGCTTCAGCTTGTAGCAAAGTCCCTCCAAGGTAAGAAGCCGGACTGAAGACGAAATGGAGATGAGGCGTCAGCCTTATATAGGCTTTCCAGGTGTAAGGACACTCTTGTTCTTACTGTGGAAAGTACAGCAAATGGAGTTTGCAGTCACGTGGCCAGTTTCTGCACACCCTGTGCTGGTCACAGGCGTATTTGCCTCCTCTCAGTGGGTCTAATGTGTAGCTAATGTCCTTAATGGGCATCAGGCAGGCTAAGCTGAGCTGACACCAACTTGTCTGGGGTGTTACCCAGAACTGCGGCACCAATTTGAAATACAGACCGTACACAGCCAATATTCATAACTTTAACTACAAAAATGATACAGACATACAGATAGCACAATCATAACCAGTAACCCGTAACCTGGTCTTAGACAGCTTATATGATCCCCTTTACATAGAATTTGGTGCCCCTACAGGACCTTGGTTGCAACCCATGTTCTATATGGTCCCAGTTTATATTTACATATGTAAATTATTTCTTTTAAAAGATACATATATATTAAGATAGTTAATATTATCAGTTAATACATTAGTTGATTGAGAGCAGAATTTTTGTAAAATGTTTATTATTAGTTTCTTATTAATAATATTCTATGTTTGAAGTTTAATAAGAAATGTTTATTAGAGTTTTGATTTAAGGAAGAATTAAGTTTGCATATAGACTTGCATTGAGGTTTATCAGTGTAGTATTGGCAGGTATATTTTATTTACATAGATTTCTTATTCAAAAAGGTTTTTGTGTTGTATTTATACACCTCTACCTCGACATAACACTGTCTTCGGGAGCCAAAAAATCTTACAGTGTTATAGGCGAAACTGCGTTATAGCAAACTTTGCTTTGATCCACCGAAGTGCACAGCCCCCCACCCCCACCCCCCCGGAGCACTGCTTTACCATGTTATATCTGAATTCGTGTTATATCAGGTCACGTTATATTGAGGTGTATGGGGAGATTTTGGCAAACGAGTAAAGTGCCTAAAACCATTATGGCTTATTGTTAAAGGAGGCCTAGTCAGCAAGATGTAAATTGGCCATTCAGCAATCTCAGTTTGACCAAGACAGGAGGGGAGGTGGTTTTGGGTGCCACAGCAAGGGCAGTTTGACCCTGCATCCTTCCTGATAAGAATTTTGTTGATGTTGCTGATACATGCATTTTAAAAGAGCAGGATGTACCCTCAGGAATGTCTATTGGGGTCTGAAGGCTGAAAACTGTGGAAATACCCACACCTGGTTAATCAATAATCAGAAGGAACCTCTTGCTGGATCATTGAAATTGCTTACTTAACAAGGTTTCTTTAAGGGACATGTCATTCTATTACTAATGTATAAATAAGGGGAAAAAGCTTGAAATAGTTGGACTCGTTTGGGGACTCTTTTGAACTCTCTTTGGACTCTCCCTCTGGATACACCTTGCGGTCCCCACTGGCAGAAGATTTGGCCACCGGAAGCCTGCCACTGTGTCACTCGAAAGCCACACTCAGCTCTGGTAATTATCAAGGGTTGGGGGTGTTTTACTAATCTTGTTGCGGACGTGTAAGTGCTCGAGACTAGTAAAGTTTAGCTTTAAGTGAAAGCACTCTTGTGTTGTCCTGTTTGTGCCAGCCATCTATCGGTCGGACGACCATGTCTTCCCTGATTTATTTCCTGACACCTCCTTACACAGACTAAAAGTTACCAAGAGCTTTGGGTTGCAAGAACCCTGGGTAACAGAGGTAGAGGTGTATTTTAAAATTATGGATAAAAGAATGGGCTAGTGTTTTCAAAAGTGACTAGTGATTTTGCATGTTCCAGATTGGGAACAGCTAGATAAAGAAAACAGATTTTGTTTTAAAATGTGTTTGCAAATACATTTTAACAAACATGATTTTTAACAGGACTTTGCACCTTGCATACACAGGCCAAATCGTATTTTAAAACATATGACATGACTTGTCCTGTTTATAATATGGGAAAAATTCTGCCCATCTTTAAGTCAATGGATATTTTGGCATTTTCTTCTACGGACCCCTATACGCAAAACCCAGTTCAAAATTGTTTTAGTTAAAATATGTTTGGTTGTGTTTTAAAACACATTAGCTATTTGCCTATGCTAGACATGGGAAAAGAGGCCTGATTTTCAGATGATGAGTGTTCAGCCCCACGGCCCTTTCAAGTGTCTAAATTGGACACTCAAAAATAATAATATGGTTATACTGGTGAGAGACAAAGTAGTATAAATCAGAAACTGGATAAAAGATAGAAAATATTAGTTAAAAAGGTCAATTTTCATCATGGCTAAAAGTTAACAATCCAGTGCCACAGGATTCCATACGAGGTGCTGTAAGGATATGGAAAACAGGGTGAGCAATGAGGTGGCGAAATGCAGATGATTCAAAATTATTTAAGTTAATCAAGACTAAAGAAAAATGTCAGTAATTTCAGAGATCTAACTGAGGCAGGTGAATAAACAACACAAGAGTGGATGAAATTCTATTTCTTTTTATTGAGAGAGACAAGGTGGGTGAAGTAATATCTTTTATTGGACCAACTTCTGTTGGTGGAAGAGACAAGCTTTTGAGCTTCACAGAGCTCTTCCTCAGGCTGAAGAAGGTAACCAGAGTGTCAAGATAGACAGATAGATAGATCGATCAGATTGTTAAGCATGTTCATATCCTGAGACTGCCATGGCTATAACAATACTGCAAACATTACTTCTTATTTTAAATGTTTTTGTTTTATAAATTATGTGGTAAGTAATTTTATCTAAGTAAACTTCATCATCTTAAGTGGTTTTGAAACCAAGTTTTGTGTTTTGGAATTTTCTCACCTTCCTCCCCTCCCGATCTTTTATTTTTTTAAATTGTCAGAGTAAATAAAGATACAGTTTATAATGTCAAATAAATCAGATCCATTGAAAACTCTTAAGCGGAAGTATTGTATCTTCCTATGTATTCGTACAATGCCTAGCAGAATTCAGCCTTGAACTTGGTTGGGCCTTTGGGCACTTCAACAATACAAATAAATTAACAGTAATAATTCATGATGATTATTAACCACAGTTAAATCAATTGTGTGCAATTAAATAATAATATCTTTCTTCAAATTCTTGCTTAAAACCCTTCTCTGGTGTGATGCCTAAAATACCCTCAAAAATGGTCAGGTATCTGGTTTCCAATGAGTACTGCTTTCCACAGTTAGCATTATTTCCTTATGCTCCCTTTGTCTGTTTGTTGTATCCACCTGTAGTCTACGGTCTTACACTTTAGATTTATGCATTGCTTAATTTTATGCATTGTGAACAGTCAGTGGAACTATTCACACTGTGTAAAGTTAATCAGCCTGTGAATCTTTGCAGGATCAAGGGCGTAGATTATAAAACCTTCAGGGCAGGGATTGTCCCTTTGGTACATGTCTGTACAATGCCTACACAAAGGGGCCCTGGCCTCTAGGAGCTAGCGCAATACAAATTTTTAATGTTCATATTAATAACAATATAAAGAAGGGGTCAGTCACCTGTTTATCACATTAAATGAGGGAACATGGCTAGCTAAACTAAAAATAGTCAGCTAACATTCATTTTCTTATAGGAAGTTTGAAATTGTTGTGGAAATAAACTGTCAGTGACAATGCACTCTTTACATTCAATAAAACAGTCCAGTATGTGTGCAAAGACGGCACTTTTGTGAAAGCAATGTATTGCCTCAATATTTTTTTCTTTAACCACTGAAAGAATTCAGGGACAAAACAGATTATATTCCCCATCCATTTCAATGTTGAGTGATGGAAAACTGTGTGTAGTATTTGACAATTTCTTAAAGGTGACCTGCAGATGAAAGAAAAATTGAGTGTATTGAAGGCCTCAAAGGTGCTGTTCAAAATCAAAAGCCCCTCTTTTATGTTAGTCTGTCTTCCCTGTTTCTTTTCCTCTGCCCCCAGATATGCTCCCCAGTACCTTCCTTTTTTTGCTCCTTTCCACTCGTTCACCATGCATTTGCTCACCTGCCCCCTCCTCCTACATTTTTGCTCTTCCCCAACAACACATTTTTGCTCCACTCCCTGTTGTGGTTTTTGTCCCCTGGGTTTGTCCTTCTCATTTTTGTTTTTTTCGTGATTACCCCTCTTTTATCGCTCCCCAGTGTTGTAGCTCACGCAGGGCCGCCAAGAGGATTAAGGGGGCCTGGGGCAAAGCAATTTTGGGGGCCCCTTCCATAAGAAAAAGTTGCAATACTATATTCTTGTGGGGGCCCCTACAGGGCCCAGGGCAAATTGCCTCATTTGCCTCCCCAGCCGGCCCTGAGCCCACCTGCTTCCCTTTCTTAATGTTTTTGCTCCTCTTCCCCCTTTTTTTTTGGTCTTTCCCCCTGTTTTACTGATCTGGTCACTCTGTTTTTGTTCCTCCACTCTCCCTTCCTTGTTTTACCTCCCCCGCCCCCTTTGCTCTTTTCCTCTCCCGTCCCCTGCCCCTACACTCGGTTTTTCTCAGAGATCCGATCTCTGATGGCAAGTGAGAGCAGAAGCAAGGGCAGCAGCCTCGCTGTTGTGAAAGCGCATGCGCTTATCTCCTGGCGAACACAATCTGACAGTCGGGGAACTGGCAGCGCGTGCGCAGGCAGCTCCATCCAGCAAGGGAACCTTGAATTTCTCTGGGATTCCCGATCTGCAGTGCAGAGCAAAGCGGAGGAACGTGTGAAAGCAGCTGCTGGGCTCGCAGCGCGCTCCCTAAAGGGATTTAAGCCGCAGAGAGAGCGGGAGAGGCAGGGACCGATTCACCATTGATCTGAATTAAATACTTCTCTCTCTCTCTAAAAATCTGCCCTTTTGAGTTTTATCCTTTGCATCAGGTGACAGCACGCAACGCAAACTGTAAGTGTTCCCTTTGCTCTTGGATGCTAATTTAGGGTTCACGATGGGGTTGGAATTTCTTGCACGAATGTATCTTCTGCATGGATGCGGTGAAATGCATGGTTACAATAAAGTGCTGTCGGCTTTGCTTCATCCCGCTGTTTGCTAGCAATAAAGGATGAGGGGGCGAACATCTTGTGATAGTGAAGAGAAAGTGAGCTGTGAAGTGTTTGCCTGCACGATATTTAAGGATTAGAATTACTTTTCAAAGTCCGCTACGGGGTTTGACAATAGGGGGAGGGTGAGCATAATTACATATGATTTTTAAATCTATAAATAGAAACCTTTCCCTACATACATACATCTCTAGATGCAGATGGCGAAGTTCTGTTGCTGATAGAAGTGGGAGATAAAATGGGAGCGTTGTAAAGTGTCAAACTGTCTGACATCCTGTCGGTGCAGATTTCTTTTCCCCCGGAAAAGTGGCAGAAGTGTTTGCTAGTGAAAGTGGATGAACTGGATAGGATGGAAATAGAAGGAGGCTTTTGTGCCATATGTTAGTACTTAAAAGCTTAAAGCAATGTGGTTATCTGTGCCTCTTTTTAGCGCTTACAAATTACTCGTAACGAGCAAAGTTGTGTAACATTGCTTTTCCTTTCTTAATACTTTGTGTGCATTGTTGTTTTTATTGACCAAATGGAGGGAAATTGCGTCCACAGCAATCTGCCTTGACCTGTTTTAAGATGAGAGACTGACTGCTATATTGATTAGGATATAAATACCAACAACATCAAAAGCAGGCATTGATCGCTCGCTTAATAATTTGCGTTTGGGCATGTTTTTGCTGATAGCCGGAAGCCTTTGACATTTCTAATCACTTGAAAAGCAATAGAGAAAAGGTCATTATGTTTTCCAGTGCAAACAGACCATGCGAAAATTAAAAGGAAGATCAGTAGTCTCTGCAAGGTCATCAAACACATTGTGAAGAGCAAATTGCTAGAGACCCTTGCGATTACTTTCTTGATAGACTTGGCTCGTGTGACAGATGTTTCTTTTAAGTGGTCCGCCCTTTTGTGCATCTGCAAGCTATTTTCAGGAATAAGCTTTGGAATAAGCGCGCTCATCTCAATTCTTTTTTTATGTGGTAAACTGCACAGTGGATGTGCTGCGCTCCTGTTTACTTGGGAACAGAACGAGGTGAAAATGGAGGTGGGTGAAGATAACAAAAGCTGGTGTGCAATCCAAGTAATTTCCCACAGGAAGGCGGGAGAAGGAAGGAGAGGAGACGAAAGGAGAATTTCATTTCCAGAGATCAAAACAAAGGAGAGGCAAGTTGAGGCAGATCGGCAGAACTCGTGTGGAAATCGAGGCGTTTTTCTCGGTGACCCAACCAGTCAAGAAAGGAAGTTTCATAAAAGCTGCTGTCGCTTGACTGCTGTGTTCTGTGTTATTAAGAAATCTAGCATGTTTTATAGCTAAGGGACTGGGACAGGTCAATCTCTAAAGGAATTTAGGCAGGATGTCTCGACGCAGGTGGTACATACAAGGAAGAATGTGGCAAGGGCAGCAAAACGTGCACCTTAAGAATAACACGTTTTAAAATAACGAGTTAGAGAGCTAAAAGGAAACGTATTGTACCTCAAAAGTGGGAACTTCTCTTCTCCCCTTCTTTCATCCCTCCCAGGTATTTGGCCAACCTATAAGAGGCAAATTCCTGAAATTACAAAGGGAGTTTGTTAGCACATGAACAATTGTGTGTGCTCAGTACAGTTTTTTTTTTAAATTGTGCCTCATTCTGCCCAGAAGGGTCATGAATAGGCTGAAATATCCAGAAAACGGGATACAGGGGACCGTTTGGTAGAAAGAAGGGGGAAGACATTGAACACTTCTGGAAACCCCACATTGCGTAACAACAGCGGTTTAGAGCGAGATTCCTCCTCCCTCAGTATCTTAAAAGATGCCGCTAGAAATACATACCGGTCCTTCCCTAGCGTTTCTCCCAGCCCCCAGCTCCTCTCTGCACACCCATGACTCCTCTGCAGCCTCTTTACTAAAACACCAACAAGCCCCTCTGCACCAACTTGACCTTCCCTTTATTGCCACTGCGCATACCACAGATCTGGTAACTGCATACCTCTCCTCCATTCTGCAGGTACCAGATCTCCCTGCAACCTCCTCTCAGCACCCACCAGACCGCCCGCATCCCTTTACCAAAACCCAGCAGCTCCCTCTTTGCAGCCTCCCCCGCCCTTTATCTCCTCTCCGCATACTGGGTCCCCACTACAGCTCCGTGCACACGTTTCCCAGGCAGCTCTTTCTTTTCTCTTACTTGAGCCCTCCTGCAGTCCCCTCTCACTATACTTTGGACCTCCCCTGCAGTAATCCCCTCTGCACAGACTAGATCCCCGCGGCTTCCTCTCTGCAACCCCTTCTCTGCATACACCAGAGCCCTCTGCAGCCTTTTCTCTGCACACACGAGATCTCCGCGAGAGCCCTTTTTGCACATACCAGATCATCCCGCACCTTCTGGATCTGCAGGAATTAGACCCTCCTGGCCGTTCTCTGTACCCCGCAGATTCCTCGCCGTTCCTTCCTGTACCTCCCACCCCACAAACACCACACGAGCCCTTTCTCTTCTGCGGTTACCGGCTGCGCTTCCTTGCTTTGTCCCTGCGCCTCACAACCCATTGACTCAGAAGCTGTTGGAGATGTGGCCCTGCGGAACGTGGTCCTGAGGCGGAGGTGACAGATGCACCTTTCTGCTCCCCAGTGATGCGGGGCTGGGGGCTGGTGTGAAGATCACGGTGGGGTGCACCGTGCACCCTAACGTTATGTAACTGCACTGAATCAGCGGCGGTAATTGGCACGGCGAGGGGGGGGGGCTGCAAACCGATCCCGCTGGGGTCCTCCTCCACACAGGAGTTCTCCCCAGCCCCCTGCAGAGGGGGAGGATTTTTGTGACACAGCTGCCGAGGCACCAGATGCAGAGCAGCCCCGTTTCCTACTCATCAAAGTCTGTGGAAAGTCAGACCCTGGGGGCACCTGAAAACAGCTCCGAGCTGTGTATGTTTTCTGGGGTTGTGGAAAGCGACCTTCCCTTTACTGATGGTCCTCAGCTTCAGAACATACAGACCCAGCATCCCCCACGCCAGGTGCTCTGCGCTCTCCCAGATGCAGGTGGAGGTGGAGGCTTGGCAGGTTAGTTCTTAGCCTTTTATGGAATTCCCCAGGTCAGGGTGCTCTCCCTGGCGTTCTATAAAACCCATTAACATTGCAGAAGACAGTTGTCCTGTCCTGACGAGCAGGCTGAAAATGAATCACCGGGCAGCAGCAGCAGGAAGACTGATCTGTACTTTTGGCAGCTGCTGCAGAGCAGCAGCATGTGAACAGGCAGAGCAGCCTTCCAGCTGCTTCTGGCGGCTGCCTTCCAGCTTTCAGTCTCTCTCCCTCCCCCACTGCAAAAATCTTCTCCCCTCTCCAAGGTGGCCTCAAGATCCCATCTGCTACCGAGAGATAATTTAAAGGTATTGGTTTCAGAATTAATTTAGAATCTAAAGATTTTATAGTAAGTCTACTGGAGGAATTAGGGGCATCCCGATAACCGATCTTTTTTAATTAAGAGGAAAACTTTTAGATAACATATAACATTTTTTGAGGGGAGCAGTTTACAAAGATCGACGCAATTTTAATTACAAATGAAACATAATTATTTTCAGGCTTGTAATATGGCCAGTTAGTGAAATATTGAATCGATGTATTATTGCTATGCTGTTGCAAAGATGTTCATGAAGCAGATATATTAAAAGATAGAGGTCCTTTCCTAATGATTTAGATAGCCACAATGGTAACATTTTATAGCAAACATTTTTGTGGATCTGAATTCTGCTCTTGTATTAAATTGCTGAGCTAGAAGCATCATCAGTGGCCATGTATACATAAAAGCAATGGATTTATTAGGCAGAATCTGGTACACAACAAAATCTAGACAAACCAGAGCAACAGAAAGGTGTGAAAACAACCTGGATCTTCATAAAATTTATTCTCACCAGTCCCCTCAAAATATATTGTTTACACAGCAGTTTGTTTCTATGGCAAGCTCTCAGATATATACAGATATTTATACTATGGCTTCTTTGACAGTACGTATTTGTAAAGAAAACATTTTAGCAATATCAGTTCCATTGAAAAGCCTTCTGTATTATCCATTTTAAGGTTGGGGACTGAGAGTAATTTTAATTCATACTTTTATTACTTTTCTCCTTCCATTCCCTACTCTCCCAATAAATAAATTCATAAAGTAGTCTGAGTTGCTGTCATTATCAAGAAAAGAATTAAAAATGTCTTTAATCTTTATTACACAATACTCACCTTTTAAAAAAGGCATGCTCCTGCTCTCATTGAATTCAGTGGGAGTTCTGCTATAGACTTCAGTAGGAGCAGGGGTGTGAATATAATTATTCTTTTGAAAGGTCTTATCTTTTAAACACATACAGATATATGCCATGACATATAACTACACCTTTTCTTTTTTACCTTTGTTTTTTAGAAGTAGTCTGTGTGTGTGTGTCTGGGGGGAAGGGACTATTGAGGTAAACCAAGTAGATTTTTGGCTCCTTGGATTTTGTTTGTGCAGATGTAAGTCAGTATACATAGATCCCACATATGCATAAAAAATATATTTAATGAATGGATTAGCTACTCATAGAATAAACATCAAAATGTCTTCACACTTACTAGTAGGTTGCTTAGAAATCTATTAAGATGTTCTCTAGTTTGATAGGCAGATTCAAAGCCTGGGACTGTGGTAATTTGTCATGGTACTTAGCCTTTTCGGTGTTTAGTTCGTCACAGTGTTACATAACCATAGTACTGTAAAAGCAAATGTCAGAAATGTTTTCATTCCCTCTCCCCACCCCCAACCTATTTGTGTAAATCTACCAAGAAAAAAAAGGTACAACTTGACATCTTACTGTTTATATAATACAAACAAAGTCAAATCTTGCCCTGACCAGAACTGCAAGGCAAGTTGCCTAGGTGGATGGGTACAGTGTAGGAAACACAGTAACAGATGAATTTGTGGCTGTTGAAATCCTGGTGCCCAGGGTAGAATTCCTATGGCTAGGCATGATAGAGGAATCACCACAGGGCTCACTTGGGTTGCTGAAAGGAGTTGGAAGTGCCTCTGTAGCATATACATTAGCTGGCTGGAGGACTAGATGTGCCTTCTAGCTAGCAGACCATATCCTCTTTAGGGCCTGGTGTGTAAACTGCATCACCTGTAGCTGTGACACCTCACCTTTCTCCCTTTTGCTTTCTTAAGTGCTTTGGAGTGATCCATCCCTGCTGCTTTTCTCTGTAATAGCTTCACCCCCAATATAGCAGTGGGCAGGACTTAGATCTAAGTTCATATGCTCCTCATGTGCAGAAATTTTGCTTCCTTGTCATTTTAGGTATGTAAACCTAAATATATTAAATTTTAGAACTTTCATAGAAAAATTCCTGGCCAATAACATTATTGGTTTTTTTTAAACATATTGTCTTTGAATTTTCCCCTTATTCATTTTTGTATCTTATTCTTTCTGATCTTCCAGCTCCATTCATCAAATTTTCACTTGTTTAATTTGGGATTCTAATTTTATTATATTTTGTTTCCCTGATTCAAAAAAAATCATTTATACAAAGAGAGTTAGAAAGATAGTTATAGATACAATATGCAGTATGTACATTTATCTTTTTCTCACATCCATAATAATGGACCCAACTCTGTATGCCTTAAGCAGTTGAAACGCCCATTGATTTTAACAGGTGTTTTGGATGTGCAAAGAATGCAAGATCAGCCTTTAACCACGATTAAAATAACAACATACATTACATGTGATTTAATGAAGGAAGCTGGGCAATTATAAATTAGATTTAATGGATAAGCTTGTTTTAAACATAATTAGAATTGTAAGTATCTGTCACATATCATGAAAAGTTGCAACCTTCTTTTTTTCATTTTATCCTGTGTCTTGCCTATGATGTTTTAAAACATCTTGAGTATGGTTTTTAAACTTACTTTTTATACTTGGTTGTTTTGTTAGTGTGGACTGCACTAAATGTCTACTTTCCCCTTCCTTTTTAGAGCTTCTTAAAGGATTCCTATTGCAGAGGTCTTGCACCATGGTGACTTTTAGTCTGCCTGGTTCTTCAATTAGGCTATGGTTATTAGAGAACAGGGTTATCCCTCTGCAGAGCTCCCACCTTCAACCATCACGACTCAAATGTGGTCCTGCAGTCTGTTATGGTGCCATCAGATTATTGCGTCTGCACCTTTCACTTGAGTGTCTGTTACTTCTGCATTTGTGTATCACACAACTTCACATTCTGTTTATTTCTTTTCCCTCTTTCCACTGTAGCTTTGTTCCTTCTCTTCCTGATTTTGCGAGCATCAGTTCTATTTGCTTCTTCATATTCACTCTCTCCTGCCCTCTTCGCTGTTTATTTTCCCTCATTATGTTGAAAATCCATGCCCTGTGCTGTAACTTCTGCACATGGCATTAGCCTAGGAGTTCTGGGTACAGCAGCAGCATAGTGAAAAGAAATGGTAAGCTAGGGAAATGCTGTATACAGGAACAGCTGCAAAGATGAGGTTCTGGGCAGGATATTACCGCCGGCAAGGCATGGGAAAACACTCATGTTGCCATCTTAGTTCAAACTCTTGAGCTCATTCATATAGAAAGGTGCTTATTATCCTTTGAAATTTCAGACTGCTGAAAAATGTCAGAGTCTGAGAAAAAATAGGTGCAATGC
This sequence comes from Chelonoidis abingdonii, assembly GCF_003597395.2. Classification (NCBI taxonomy): domain Eukaryota; kingdom Metazoa; phylum Chordata; order Testudines; family Testudinidae; genus Chelonoidis; species Chelonoidis abingdonii. Next base: position 25,238,022 of record NC_133771.1, on the reverse strand, counting down.
CCTTTAAACAGAATGAAACATATGGGAATTAGAACATGGCTCTCAACAACTGCTGAAATAATTGTTCTTGTTTATGGAATCCAAATTCTCCAGACAGTGCTCCAAATCTATGATTAGTATTACTGTTTGATGTTATTTATTTTACATTGGTACATACTAATAATTATTATTTTAAAACTTTACAGCAAAGACAATCCTGAGGACATTTCAATCTACTTCATATCAATATTATCCACGGGATAATAACAGAAATGTGAAAAGTGAGGCAAATTGTCAATGGTGATCTCATAGCTGGAAGACTTAGCAAAATAAATGGTGTTTAAGGAGAGAGTTGAAGGAGAGGAGAGGTGTTTTTCTCACTGGGAAGTAGAAAGTTGTGGCAAGGGTAGGGGTGATATGATGTTCTTTTGCATTGAAAATTTTAAATTAACATACATTTAAAAATAAGTATATAAAGGTATCCAGCAATCTTTCTAGTGGAGGCTAGGGAACAGATTGTTCTAGCTAAAACAAGAAATTCACAATTGACCTCAAGTAAATAATTTTCACAAAACTAGTTAGAAATAAGTAAGTCTATTGTGCTAAAAAAGTCTCAGATTCTGGCCCCAGAAACATAGAAGGCAGTCATATCATGGTGTCTGAATATATTTGACCATCAGTTAAACAATTCTGCCCACAACAGACCCCACGTAAGTCACTCTTAGGAGCCAAGACTGTACAGAACAAATAGAAGAATTTGTGCTGTTTGCCAAGTTCAGGTATTTGCAGGAACAAGACTTTGTTATACTTTAGCTGATGTAATTTATTGAGGTAATGGTAGCTGAATAATTTCCTTCAAGAAAAAAAATGCATTTTAAAACATACCTCTTCTTAAAGCTATTTCTGTGATTAGAGTTAGTATTACTGTGATTTTTAATGGATGATTAATTCAAAACAATATCAGTGTTTTCATAGAGATCTATTATAAGGTTCACAAAATACCATGGGATCCTATGAAAGGTTCGCTGATAATATTGTTATGCTCCCCTTTCTGCTCCCAAAGAACTCAGTGGGAGTTTTCCCATTTATTTTAATGGGAACAGGATTGCATACCATGTGTACGTGTCATTCCCATTCAAATAGCGGGGGTTGTGTTCTCTTGTGGCAAAAAGACTGAATCACAGTGTGTGGTTTGTTAGTAGATCCTACACCTTATTTGACACTGCAATGCTCTTTCTGCCGACAAAACTCTCCTGCTTTGCTGACAAAATAAAGCCACCTCAACGAGAGCTGTATGGCTTTTTGCAGCAAAATTATATCGACAGAGTGTCAGTGTAGATGCTGCACTTGGTTATGCTGCTTTACATGGCCTCCAGCAGGTGTCCCATAATGCCCATCCTGACCGCTGGTCAGCAGTTTGAATTCTGTTTCCCTGCACCCAGATGCACAGTCTTCTGCCCCACCCCTCTTTAAAGGCCTGGGAACTTTTGAAATTCCACTTTCTCTTTGCTCAGTGTGGACAGCTCACATTGCATCTTCCCAGCTGACCATGGTGGGTCAGTGCAGGAAACGCTCTTCTGCTTGGAACAAACCTGAGTTGTTGGAGCTGCTGGGACTGTAGGGAGAGGAGGCTGTGCAATCCCAGCTCCACTGCAGCTGTAGGAACTTCTATACCTACGATCAGATTTCTTGTGATATGTTGGATAAGGGCTACGAACGGGACACACATCAGTGCCGTGCAAAGATAAAGGAGCTGAGGCAAGTGTACCAGAAGGCAAGGGAGTCAAACCGTCATTTTGGGGCTGTGCTGAAGATCTGCCACTTCTGTTAAGATCTGGAGACCAACCTTGGCGACGACTCCACCTCCACCACCAAGAGCCCAGTGGATACTTTGTCAGGGCTGGAGACTGCAGTCCGCGGACACAACCCAGAGGATGAAGCTGTGGACAAGGAGGTTGAGTTGGGGAATGATGTGGAGCACACAGCAGAGTCGTCTGGTGGTGTGGCGAGTCAGCATTTCTTTTCCACTCCGGAGGGATCTAGCCAGTCCCAGCAGTCCGTCTCTGGTGCGCATAATACGGGAGAGGAGAGCTTTGGTAAGTGATCTTTTTGAGTTGATGCTGCTCGGCTATATTAGGCAGAGCTGTCCTTTGCTTTGTATATTCTAGAAGTGGGTGAAGGGATAGAAATGTACGAGACTAGCTGTGTTTGCGTGTGCTTCACATTCCACCGTGCAGATAAGCAGTGCAGCGGAACAGCATGTTAACGCACACCAAGATTTCATGGGAATCCTCCAGAGAGATCTCTAGGAAACTTTCCTGGACATACTCATGAATCCTCTGCTGAAGATTCCTTGGCTTTGTTCCGTCACTCATTTTAGGGAACTTTCCTGCACCAATTGGCAATCACTTGTGCTGGAACCAAAGCAGCACGCAGGTGAGCAGCATAGGTACCTGGTCTGAAGCCACATGTGTGAAGGAGGTGCACCCTTGCATCCTTGCTTACCTTCAGGAATGAGATATCGGCTTCAATGACCCTTGCCTGTGGAAAATGATGGCAGAATTTACAATATTGTCCCTAGTCACTTGCCGTGATCCCCTTAAGAAAAACACCAAGATTCTTTGACACATCTTGACCCCATCTCCTCCTGGGCTGAACTCACCATGTTTAGGGCTTTCGTTGAGCTATGTGTTTGCCAAAGGACAGTGGGAAGCTGATTTGTATTTTTAAAAAGGTGAATTTTATTATAATATTTTGATGCTGTGCGTGCACTAACAATCATGCTTCTGTTTATTGTTTCTTGTGCTTCTGCAGATGTGGCATTCAGGGGAGCCCCCAACACACACGGAGCATCTCTGCCAAATAAGGAAGCAACCAAGGAGGAGCAAGGAGGATATGTTTGAGAGATGCTGCAATCCTTAGAGGCTGAAAAACAAGAATGCAGGACATGAAGAGAGACTTTAAAGAAAATGATAAAATAGACAGGCACGACAGAAGGGAGACCCAGTAGTGAATTTTAATGGTCCAGGAGTGGATGATAAAAGTGATGGAGAAGCAAATGGAGATGTTGAAGTCTCTAATCACGCTTCAGGCTGAATTCATGTGTGCTTGCCCCCCCTGCAGCCAGTACAGAACTGCTTTCCATGCCCTCCCCAAACTCCTCCCACATATTCCTTGCAACTTCCCTGCCCATCTTGGTACCCTGTTCACTCCACCCCCTTGGACAGTGTCCAAAATGATAGTTGGAATTATATGCAACTATAGAGCCTACACTGCCCTATCTCCTTTCCCACCAAGCCGTTTGTGTGTGTGTTGTTAATTGGTATTTAATAAAAACATACTCTTTGAAAGATAACCAATCTTCATCTCCTACATACTGCCGTTGCTGCTGGAATTAATACACGGTGGCAATGTGATCATTTGTTGAATACAAATCATGATCAGGAATCATCAAAATTTTCATGTAAGGCAGCAAGTTAAAGCATGGCAGAGTGCTGTATAGAAAGACATTACTGGAGCGTATTGTCAAAATGGTACCTCAGAGCCTCCCTGATTCGAATAGCCCACCCCACTTCATCCCATTGTGCCCCTCTAATAGCCCTGGTATCTGGTTGCTCAAAATTAGCTGCCAGGTGATTTGCCTCTGTGCTCCACCCCGGGAGAAACTTTTCACCCTTAGCCTCACAAATATTATGGAGCACACAGCATGCTGCTATGACCATGGGAATATTTTCCTCATTTAGGTCTAGCCTGCCATAAAGGCAGTGCCAGTGAGCTTTTAATCTGCCAAAGGCACATTCTACGGTCATTCTGCACCTGCTCAGCCTATTGTTGAAGCGCTCCTTGCTGCAGTCCAGATTTCCCATACAAGGCTTCATGAGCCATGGGAGTAAGGGGTAGGCTGGGTCTCTTAGGATCGCTGTAGGCATTTCAGTATCCCCCATTGGAATCTTCTGGTCTGGAAAGAAAGTCTCTGCTTGCAACTTTCTGTATAGGCCAGTTTTCCTGAAGATATGTGCGTCATGCACCTTCCTGGATCACCTTGCGTTGATGTCAGTGAAATGGCCATTGTGAGCCACAATCACCTGCAATACCATAGAGCAGCACCCCTTTCTATTGATGTACTCTGTCACAAGATAGTCCGAGCCAAAATTGGGATATGTGTGGCATCTATCGCTCCACTGCAGTTAGGGAATCCTATTGTTGCAAAGCCATCCACTATTTCATGCACGTTGCTAAGAATCACAGTCCTTCATAGCAGGATGTGATTAATGGCCCTGCACACTTGGGTTAATGCAGCCCCAACGGTGGACTTCCTGACTCCAAACTGATTCACAACTGTTTGTTAGCAGTCTGGAGTCACCCGCTTTCACAGAGCAATCGCCATGTGCTTCTCCACCAAGAGGGCAGCTCTCATTTTGGTGCCCTTGCACCAGAGTGTTGGGGCGAGCACCGCACACAGTTCCAGGAAGGTGGCTTTCCACATCTGAAAGTTCTGCAGCCTCTGCTCCTCATCTCAGACCTGGATAACGATACGATCCAACCCCTCAGTACTTGTTTCCTGGGCCCAAAAGCCATGGTCCATCACGTGCAGCTCCTGAATGCCAAAAGTAATCTGGAGTTGTTTCTTTCCGTGGCACACAGCAGGTCAGGCACCTCTGATTCCTGTTCAGATTGGGTGCTCGTAATATACTGCACGACCAGCTGCAATGTGTTCCTAACAGTGACCACAACAGTAGAGAGCAGTGCGGGACTCATCCTTTCAGACACAGATGGTGAGCACACAGTAAACAGGGGCCATTGAAAAATACTGCAAAACTGTCAGAGGCCCATGGAATGATGGGATGGAAAAAACTGCATCATGGGACATTCAGCCCACACCCATCATGCGCTTTGGTCCATTCTGCCTTCCCACACCTCCTATCTGCTGAAGGTGGTAAATAGCACAGTGGAATAGCTACCCACAGTGCACTGCTCTCTCTGCCAGTGTTATCTGCTGATAGAAGGAGTGTTTTGTGAACATGCACAAGTGATGCAATTATACTAGTTTTTGATTGTCTGTGTAACATGCATCAACAAAACTCTGTAGTGTAGCGAAGGCCAGAGTCTCTGTGACTATTTAGTGTAGGCTCTGTTTACATTAGATAAATCAATCAGTTCAATATCAATTAATGGAATTAACTTGATTGTTTTAACTCTGAGGGAGTATATCTACTCTGCTGCATTGGTTTCAGCTGACATGCAGTGGTTCTTTTAAACTGCCAGTAAGGATGTCAGCTGTAATGATGATTTTAATAATTTTTAGACTAGATTATATAGGGGCATTACTTATCCTTTTGATGATAATGACTTTCGATCATTGTTCACTTTAAGTAGCGACCTAGAGAGAAAAGATTTTAGAGTCATAGGATTTTTAAAGTTAGAATGGACCAATGTGATCATTTACTCTTACCAGCTATGTAATACAGGCCATAGAATTTCACTCAGCAATTCCTATATCTAGCCCAATAACTTGTGGTTGAATTAGAGCATATATTTTAGAAAAAAAAATCCAGTCTTTATTTAAAGACTCCAGGTGATGGAGAATTTACCACATCCCTTAGCAATGTGTGCCAATGCTTAATTACTCTCACTGTTCAGCATTTATATCTTGTTTCAAGGTTCTATATTCCATTACCAGTCCTTGAGCTAGCCAGTCCCCAAAGTATTTTTTTTTTAAATTAAACTTAACCAGGCCACTTATTAAACACAATCTTTGTAAAGCATCTATAACTTGATTTTGATATTTTAAGAAGTAATTACACTATGGGATAGTGTGTTACTTGAAACGAATTATTTAATAAAGGATCAGTTCCACATACTTAATACAAACATTTTTAATCCAGAGGAAAAATTAAATTATTCTATATTAAATGGTACTGAATACAATTTAAAGGATATCTTCTTTGTGGACTTTGAGAATATCTATGTATTTAATCCAGAACTGAGTAATTTAAAATTAGAACATCTTGTTTATAAAAGTTGATAGTTCAGAACGCAAGAAGTATATTTATATTATTTTTATCAGTTATAGTTTAGATGGAATATAAAGCTACTAAAAGGCTTATAAAGAATGAAATAAGAAATACTATTTAACATAGGAGGCTTTTAGGGATTATTCCACATGATTTTTGATATGTGAAAGGGGACAAGTTTGTTCACGATTTAATTGGAGGAATTAATAAAATATAACATTAGACCATCTCAAATCTGTTTGGCTAGTCATTAGAATTAATAGGTACTAAGTATCCATTGTGGCAAACATTGCCCAAAACTTATTTTTTACGAAGATTACTAGCTAACCAGCACATAACTGATTGGATAATGTTGTTTCATTACTGCAGAACATATACTGTATTTTGGTAGGTGGTATCAAAAATTAATTTTATACATATATTTTTCAAATTATATACATGAGTAGAGACATTAAGGGACTCTTTGGAGCTTTTTCCCTCTCTCTTGGAAAAGACTTCTACAAGCTTTTGATACTGTCTTGCATGACCTTCTCATTAACGAACTAGGGAAATGCAACCTAGATGGAGCTACTATAAGGTGGGTGCATAACTGGTTGGAAAACCATTCCCAGAGAGTAGTTATCAGTGGTTCACAGTCATGCTAGAAGGGCACAATGAGTGGGGTGCTGCAGAGATCAGTTCTGGGTCCGGTTCAGTTCAATATCTTCATCAATGATTTAGATAATGGCATAGAGAGTAAACTTATCAAGTTTGCGGATGATACCAAGCTGGGAGGGCTTGCAAGTGCTTTGGAAGACAGGATTATAATTCAAAATGATCTGGACAAACTAGAGAAATGATCTGAAGTAAATAGGATGAAATTCAATAAGTACAAATGCAAAATACTCCACTTAGGAAGGAACAATCAAGTGCATACAAACAAAATGGAAAATGACTGCCTAGCAAGGAGTACTGCGGAAAGGGATCTGGGAGTCATAGGGTACCTCAAGCTAAATATGAATCAAGAGTGTAACACTTGCAAAAAAAGCGAACATCATTCTGGGATGTATTAGCAGGAGTATTTGTAAGCAAGACAAGAGAAGTAATTCTTCTCCACTCCATGCTGATTAGGCATCAACTGGAGTATTCTGTCCAGTTCTGGGCGCCACATTTCGGGAAAGATGTGGACAAATTGGAGGAAGTCCAGAGAAGAGCAACAAAAATTATTAAAGGTCTAGAGAACATTACTTTTGAGGGAAGATTGAAAAAATTGGGTTTGTTTAATCTGGAAAAGAGAAGACTGAGAGGGGATATGATAACAGTTTTCAAGTATATAAAAGGTTGTTACACAGAAGAGGGAGAAAAATTATTCTTTTTAACCACTGAGGATAGGACAGGAAGCAATGGCCTTACGTTGCAGCAAGGGAAGTTTAGGTTGGACATTAGGAAAAAGTTCCTAACTCTCAGGGTGGTTAAGCACTGGACTAAATTGCCTAGGGAGGTTGTGGAATCTCCATCACTGGAGATTTTTACGATCAGGTTAGACAAACACCTGGGAGGGATGGTCTTGATAATACTTACTAGTCAGGAGACTGGACTAGATGACCTCTCAAGGTCCCTTCTAGTCCTGTGACTCTAAATCTGAATTAAACACGAAACCATGGCTGCTTGGAAATAGAATCTAGTTTGAGAATTAAAATTTAAGGTGATATAATTGCTTTTTACAAGGAGAACAAAAGGGATAAAATTTATTTTAAATATTTTTGTTCATTTGTAGCAAAATGTTTTAGACAGATGGGGCCAAATTGTCCAAAGCACATTAATTAAACTTCACATACACTATGGCATCTGTCTGGATGTATTGGTATCCTTGGGCATGATCCAATGGCTGTTGAAGTCAAAGGAAAGTCTCTCATTGACTTCAGCGGGCTTGGGATCTGGCCCCTAGCATGCATGTACGTTGAGTGGGTGAAAAAGTGTACATGTAGTTTACTACACACTTTTGGCCCTTGAAGTCAGTATGGGTGTCTATTTTTGATCTTTAAAAAAAGTTTATCTCATGGATTCTCAACCAGGGGATCAGTTGTCGAAGGGTCACAACCACCCTCTTTCCCATATTACTGAATGGAAAGTGCATCCCTGCTAGATGAGAAGGTGGTCCCAATATAGGAAAGGTGGAAAACCACTGACATGTCTTATTTTGTCTATCCAGGGTATTTCTAATGTGCCTACTGTATCAGTATCATATTCAAGTGCCAAAAGAAGTAGCACTCCTCCTCAGATATTGTGAGTGGATCATCACTTCTCTGTATTGTTTTTACATTAAAGCTTACAAGAAGAGCATCCAGATATGTGGGGATGTGCTCTGAGTATATGAAACAAGAATTGGTCTAGTTATTTAGCTTAAAGCTTTTTCTTATTTTTTAAAATGATTTTGGGGGCCAGGAACTCTGTCTTCTTGTGCGAGGGGCCAATACCTCGCACATAACAAGTGCTACTGGAATGCATATATATTAAATACATACATATATAAATCTACATGGTTAAGAGATTAACATTACTCATTCAAGATTCCTACATAGTTACATTAAGATCTAATTCAGAATTGTCAGGAGTGCCTCTGCCTTATCTCATCCTCTCTTGATCTGTACATTCTTCTGCATCTCCTCTCTTAATTGCTCCTTTTCCTTTCTCCCTGTCTTAACTACATGCCTTAAGATTCTAATCTTTTTGGATTGTCTGTTTATATGTTCTGTAAAGTACTGTGGTATGTAAATTTACAGTGCTATGTAAATATTCATATATAACATGATAATATATGATATATAATCACAGTTAATAATAGTATGAAAATGAAAATATATCCAAGGATTCCATGGAATTATATTGGACAATTCATATTTGGGAGCAGTGATTAAATCCAGCTTCTCTGTAACTAAAATATATTTCAAGAGCAGGTTTTTGTGGTTGGTTTTTTTTAACAAATTGTTCTATATACTGCTGTTGTCTTCAGAAGGGCTGATTCTGAACCAGAGTACAATGTCAGAAGTTCAGGTACTACTGTGTTCTGTCTATCTACTCTATCTATACATAGTGCAGTGGGCCCCTGCTGATATTGAGCTACATTGAAAAATCCTGCTCCTGCAATTTGATGTGCCTGGGCCAAGACTTGCACTTGTGTGGATTCCTAATAACTCTTGTGGAGCTTCACATGAGTACAAGAGTCTACAGATATAGAGCTGATGGCAGGCTCAGAGCCTGTATTCCCATTGACCTCTGCTGGAGTTCCATGTACAGAACAGTGGCAGGATATGAAGAGAAAAATAAAAGGTTTAAAATGCTATAATGATGTAGCACAACATATTATCAGTTGTTTTCTTTGGCTTGGGATCAAGTGTCTGCTTGTCAGCATGTATCTACCTCTCAATACCGTAGTGTTTATGTTGTTAGATAACTAATAAAATGCACTAATGTATGTACTTTGGTCATAAAGCACATCTTGCTCTCTTTGCACAAGAATAAACTAAAGATCTCTGTTTGTAAGTTAATTGCAATTATATATGAGCTATGTTACTTTAAATTAATAGATCCTTGAAATGTTTTTTCACTGAATTTAAAATATTTATAGTATATAACTACAAGCAATTGAGAAGCAGTAACCTTACCACAGTGCTGAATTTCTGCTCGGTGTAATAGAAATTCCTGGTAAGTAAGTTTGACTATCAAACACCCCATTACATTTTTGGTTTATTGTTGTTTTAGTTTTGGGAAGAGGGGAGACTTATATAGGGTAAAATTAAAATCAACAATAGAAGCAGTTTTAACTCAATCTCCTTTGACTATGTGAAAGCCTGAAAACACCCTTTTATCGTTCTGAAAACTGGGGTGATGCTGATGACTTTCAATGGGGCTTCTACTCCTTAAGGCGCTTAAATAATTTTGAAAATTACACTTCATGCCGTTAAACTATCAGGTGTCGAAAACAGAATCCTGTTACTTGTTTAACACATTTCACCTCTCATACAGTTGCACATATACTAACAGCAATATATATAAATAATTAACAATAACAATGTATTAATGTCATCTTGTGTACAGAGATAAAAGAAGGTTCATGAAACTTTCAGAATAGCTTTATGAAGATAGGTCAGAGCAACAGCCAGGGATTGGAATAGCCACAATACAATATCCAGTAAATCCCCACAGTCTAATATTGTAAGCATAGATATTATTCACCAGGGCTTGAACTAAGTTGGTCTCCTTAATGTCTGAAGTGCCATGAAAAAGTTAACATACTTCTGCATACTCTGTCCTCCTTCCCAGTTTATGAATTGATGTGTTTATTTGGTTCAGCTAATTCCAAAGCAGCGGTTAATAACAATCTTATCTCTGTATGTAGTTTTTCCATTAAGGCAATGGTTTTCAACCTTTTTTTCATTTGCAGACCCTTAAAACATTTTGAACGGAGGTATGGACCCCTTTGGAAATCCTAGACATAGTCTGCTGACCCCCAGAGATCCCTGGACCACAGATTGGAAACCCCTGTTCTGTGGTGACAACAGTCTTTCACAGACTCCTTAGACATTGCCTGTGGACCCCAAGGGATCCACAGACCACAGGTTGAAAACTACTGCATTAAGGCATTCACAATATCCTTGTGAGATATAGCACCTGTAGAAGTAAGCAGGTTTTCTTTCCTGTTGGGCAAACAAAATTGATGGCATCTCTTTTGTTTCTGTACAACTTGGTCTCCATTTAAAAATATCCTGCTGCCTTCCCTGGTCTCAATATCTGAAAAAATTAAGTGAGAGATTAAGCAAAATTTTTATTATGTGTACAATACTGTATCTGTAGTAATAGCGTATATACACATACCAAAAGCAAAATACAAAATCATTGCCCTCTCCAGTGTTCATACTGAAGACACAACTAGTACAATGAAATAAAATGAACACAACAGTGGGCAATGGAGTTGCATGGGTATGTTAACACACCCAGGCATAGCAGCAATGGTTGCATTCTAGGAGCAAGTGAAAGGAGGGAGTGACAGTGCTTGATGTCAATGATTAGGAAATTGTTCCTAGTAGAGATGGGCCTGAGCTGCAGATTTCAGATCCATATTTGAGTTTTTTCCCCAAATTTGGGGATGCTTGGATCTGGGCTTGGCCAATTACAGAAATATGGACTAGTTCTGAAGTTGAGATTTGGATCTCTGTTCCCCTCAGAGTTTTGGTTTAGATCTGTGCATAGTTCCCAATGAAGAGTTTGGAGGCAGGCATGGAGTTGGAGTGGGCAAAGGAAGTAAGGTCCTGAAACACCAAAGCACTTAGGCATATGCTTAACATTAAGCACATTTTCTTAAAATTAAATATATGCTTAAGGATTCTGCTAGGTCAGACCCATAAGGAGCAGAAACTTGGGTAGTAGGAAGTGGTGTAATCAGAAATCATGTCACTGATGTAGACAAGATCAGAGTTGTGAGAACTTTAAAGCTATGGAGTAGATGATTAAAATGAAGGTGTAAGAAGAGGGGCAGCCAGTGTAGAGAATAAGAAAGGGGAACTGTGACAGGTTCCCCCAGGGCGCAACCTGAAGTTGGGGTACCACTGAGCCCTCTGTGACACCAACCTGAGCTCCCTCACACACTGTGATGCTGTGACAAGCTATAAACCTCTCCAGGTACTGCATTTACACAGACATCCACTGGCAGGGTCATATCCAACTGAGTTACATGAATGCTTTTGCCAGCCACTCATGAACCAACAATAGAGAGGCTTCAGCCAATTCCCTCCAGCTTCCCAGCCTTGCACCCCAAAGCTGTACCATCTTGCCATGGTCAAAAGCCTGACTACTGATTCTCCACTTGTGAGATAGCTTCTTTGTCCTCATGTGTCAGTATAACAATGCTGCATCTGTAATTTTCACTCCATGCATCTGAAGAAGTGGGACTCTTACCCAGGAAAGCTTATGTCCAAATAAATCTGTTAGTCTTTAAGGTGCCACTGGACTCCTTGTTGTTTTTGTGGATACAGACTAACACGGCTGCCCCTTGATACTTGACCAGAGTAAGTTTATTACCCAGTCCATCACTTCTACCAAGGAAAGTGGACGTGCATCAGCCCTTGCAACCTGAGCAGATTTTCCAAGCACTTCATCCAAAATAAGAACATAAGAATGGCCCTACAGGGTGAGACCAAAGGCCAACTAGCAGTATCCTATCTTCCTACAGTGGCCAATGCGAGGTGCTTCAGAGGGAATGAATAGAAAAGAATCATCAAGTGATCCATCCCCTATTTTAGGTAAAAATAGTGATCCATGCACTGTTTTAAGTAAAATAGAAAACAGATTTATTAACTACAGAAAGATAGATTTTAAGTGATTATAAGTAGTAAGCATACAGATCAAAGTTGGTTACCTATGAATTAAAAGTAAAACCGCAATGAGTTCTATAAACTAGACAGGATTTGAATCAAACAGTATCTCACCCTAGTACATGCAGGTTACCAATCTTCCATACTCAGGCTGGAACTTTCCTTCAGCCTGGGACCACCTCCCCAGTTCAGTCTTGTCCTCCAGATGTGTTTCCAGGTGTTGAGTTGTGGGGAGAGAGAGGCCAAGTAATGATGTCTCTTCTCTTTTATAGTTTCTTCCAGCTTGCTGGAAAGACCTTTTGCTATGAGGTGAGTCAAGTAGTCTCTATTGTCTGCGTGCTATCTCTGAGAAGTCTCCATTGTATATGGTTCCTGGGAGAGTCCTTGGGAGCGTGGATTCCTTTAATGGAATATCAGCAGTGTCTGGCTGCTCCATTGTTGTGTCTGAAAGGCTGTTTGTGGGAGTTCCCAACTTCACAACGTTTTTCAGTAACATACACATAGCAAAATTTCGTAACTTCCCATACAGTGATAGCACATACGATCCAAAAGGATTTTAATGTTCAACAGATCAAGACTTTTAAAATGCTACCTCACAAGACAAATGTATCATAATTATATGACAGTGGTGGATATGGGGGTTCCAGGATGCTGCATTGAAGCACAGAGTGCCACAGGAACATATAATGAGGATGACAGAAGAGGAAAATGAATTGGGTTATAGCATACTCGACAGAATGAAGGAGAGAGAAAAGAGATAGGGAGGCTGAAAAGGTGAAGGTCAGACTAGTTTGAGGTAGGAAGTAACCAGAGTATGGAAATTAGTTTTATCATAGAGACAGAGATAAAAAGATGAATTTTGTAGATGTTGTAGAGAAAATAACTGTTAGAGCAGAGGAAGGATAAATCTAAGGAGTCTCAAAATAAGTGTTGGGAAATGGAACGTTAGTAATGATGCAGCCGATTTGTGCCATTTCCAGCTGAACAGCTTCTCCCCATTTAATTGGTTTTCTTAAATGTCAGATTAATGCCAGGCTCTATCAGAGAAGAGAAATGAATTTATTTATGGGCTGAGGAGATTAACTGATTTATGTGAAACGATTACAATATCTAGTTAGGTAAATCATGATCAAACTTGTGTGTGTCTGTGTGTGAATGACATGAACACTCATAAATACATGAAGGATGTACACCCTAGAGGATGAAGAGAAATTAAGATGGTACAAATGGTCCAGGAATAATGATATGAAGGTGAGCGGAGGAATCTTTTGGCTGAATCTCAGGACACATTTCCATATAGATGCTCCAATTTAGCAACTGAGCTCTGTGTGCATCGAGGGGATCTGTCTTTTTTGGAGCTCCTTACAGGATTAGGGCCAGAGCCATTTATTAAACTATGTAAGTTCCAGAAATGGGCTGAAGAATGTACTGTGGGGAACAGCACTGCATTGGATAGCCTTTATAGGTCTTTGTCATCAGTAAGTCCCATGATTCACTGATCTTATGATTGTTTATATTGCTGTTACAGTCTTACTTTTATAGCAGTACAACACCAGTATGATGGGGTCCTAATTTTGAAGAATTTAAATAACACACATTTCTGACCCTGTTGCATTTGAATGCACGTTCTGTTGCTTACTCTTCATTCCTCATGTCAGTTATGAGAGGGATAATACACTTGTAGTATTGCTGGTAAATTTCTAGAACTTGACATAACCTTATTCACAGCATCCACATCTTGACATAAAATCCAAGATGACAGTGCTGTGAATAAGCAGATAACAGCAAACTCAGCTTGACTTTCTTACCTTGAGATTTGAATTTCAATTTCCAGCTAAGTGTCAAGCATATCTGTTTGAAACTTAGATAGAAATTGTAATTCAGGTAGGGTTGCCAACTTTATAATTCCACAAAACTGAACACCCTTCCTTGCCCCCCACCCTACCCCACTCCTTCTCTGAGGCCCCGCCCCCACTCACTCCAGCCTCCACCCCCAGTCGCTCTCTCTCCACCACCCTCACTTACTTTCACTGGGCTAGGTTGGGGTTGGAGTGCAGGAGGGGGTGAGGGCTCCAGCTGGGCGTGCAGTCTGCAGGGTGGGGCCAGAAATTAGGGGTTCAGGGTGCAAGAGGGGGCTCTGGGCTGGGTCAGGGGGTTAGGGTGTGGGTGGAGGTTTGGGGTGCGGGATCTGGCCGGGCGGCGCTTATTTCAGGCGGCTTCCAGTCAGTGGTGCAGTGGGGCTAAGGCAGGCTCCCTGTCGGCTCTGATTCTGCGCTGCTCCAGGAAGCATCCGGCATGTCCTCTGGCCCCTAAGGGACCGAGACTAAAAAAACTCCAGAGACGTTCCATCCTGTGAGGTGGCTTCCATATACTGGGTCAGGCTCGGGTTTTCCAGAGACTAGGAAACAATAAAAGGGCTTTTGATATAAAAGGATGAATTTGAACTAACTTGAGACCTTCTTCCTGATCCAGCAAACAGACAGGACAATCTGTCTAAGGGCCCAAACCCCCAGAAAAGGGTTGGAAGGACCTTGGGGTACTAGGGCCACATAAGACTGATGGGTAACCACTGGTAAGCTTGTAGCATGTGTTTCAGAACATTTATTATTTTTATTATGTTTTCTGTGTAATGCTTTTAGCTGAAGAATAAATGTGCTTTCATAGAAGGAGCTGTGTGGGAACAGGTAAGTACTGTTATAGCACCTGGACAAATGTTAACCATGGATGCTGGACTGAAAGCAAAGCACAGGTACTGCCCTTTAGATAGATGGGCTTGTTGGGGAATATCACAGTGTAAGGCAAGGGGCTCCCTACCCCTGGTCAGAAGGGATTTGGCTAACAGTCCTTGCCCAGAGACAGTTGATAGCTGGAATCTTGAGACCTGGCTGGGCATTCCTGGAGTGGACCATGAAAGAGATGGCCAGAGGAAGAATACAGGTGCAGATATACAGAAACTGTGACAATCACTATATAGTTCCTTTTGACAGAGGATCTCAACATTCTTTGAAAATATTAAAATAACTAACTAAAACTGTGAAGTCTCAAATACACAGCATGATGATAGTGAAATATCCTTTCCAATATGTTTGCTTTTACCTCGCCCTAGAGTAATCTAAAGCACCAATGACCCCAAGAATAGATATTCAAAAACTTAATATGTTAACAACACAGTTTTATTATTTGGATTACTTATAAAAGTGGTTTAAGAAAATGTAATAGTACTCAGTTATGAAGTGCAAGTCAAATGTATTGGCAGAAAGATATGCTGCATATACGTGATCTGAACTCAAAGATTTTCAGTGACTTCAATGGGCTTTGGATCAGGCCCTATAAGGGAAAATGTTTGTGTTGTACAGTATGTATGGATACACGTAATGAAATAAAGCTAATATTTAAAATATTGTGGCCCAGGTTCGCAGCTGGTATAAGGTTGTAACCGCTCCATTGAACTGATGTCAAGGGACCTGTTCCAGTTTACACCTGTTGAGGACTTGGTCCATTGTATTTACATGGACTCTCTCAGTTTAAATCACCCTTTTGTCTGCTGACTATTGTTACAAGTAACCTCTAAGATTAGTGTAACTGAAAGAGCTTAGAGGAGAAAATATTTTCTCTGTTGTCTTTTTTTTCATATGTACTTTTGTCAGCACTGTGTGTGTAGATAGTTTAACTGTTTCCCATGTATAATCTGTTAGTCTTCTCTGTCATTTGTGTGGGTCTTTGCAGTAGTCACAGAGGTGAAGGAAACGAAACATTTAAAAAATTTGGAAAATTTGATTGTAAGGCACTAGCAATTGGCAGAAGGACCCAGAGACAAGTGTAGTAACTGAAATTATTCTAATTCCATTTTGAAATTGAGTGAAGTTGTAGTTTACATTGTCCCTTTACATATTTTGGTAACCTGTGTATCTTGCAAAAATACATCTCAAGGATAATACAATAAAAAGTATTTGAAAAGGGGATTTTCAAAGTGAAATCTGGTGTTCATAAAAGGAAGCTGATTCAATTACTCTGCTTTTCAGTCTGGTGCTGTATATTATTATGCACTTTCAGGAAACCTTTTCTCTTTTACCTTTCAGAGTACCAGTACAGCAAGAATTGTATGATTGTTCCAGCTAAGCTATTTCAAACCATATTGACCCCATGCTCCTTTGGGGTACCCTATGTCAGAGAAGTTGATATTAATGTTTGAGTCCCCGCCCTGCATTTTTTTTCAAATCAAGGTTTCGCAGGTAGTGGGTCATATTATCCCACTATCTGTTCCAAAATATAAACACAATGTAATCCTGTTCATAAAATTCAAGGCAATCATGTAAAAAATACTTCTAGTCAAAATCATATGTGTTCAGTACAAAGAAGTTGTTTAAAGTATGATCTAAGGACTTGCCAAAATACAATGATCATTACTCTGTAAAGTGGAAATCAGCTGGAATTTCCACATCTTGCACAAGATTTTGTGATATATCTGCTGAGGTCTCACATTGGGTCTTGTTGATAATAACGTTGATAATAATAATACAAGAACTTGTGCAGAAATGTTTTATTGGGATAGCAGTTGGACTCTTTACAGATAGTGTAGGAGGTAGATATCCTCATTATCACTGAATTATAGTACCAGCTGTTCCATGTAGGCTTAAACACCGGTCTGTCCGTAGATTCTTTTTTACTGCCTTTTGTTTTGGAATTCATTTGGTTTTTTCCCTAGTTAGGTCTATGGTACAATAAAAGCAGAGTTTATCATTCACAAATGGCTGGATGAAAACTGTATGAAGTGCTGTTGTAGCCATGTTGGTTCCAGGGATAAGAAAGACAGAGATGATGGATGAAGTAATATCTTTTATTGGATCAACTTCTGTTGATGAGAAAGACAAGCTTTCAAGGTTACACAGAGCTAGGGTTGCCAGTTTTGGTTGGACATATCCGTGGAGGCTTCATCGCATTACAAGATTCATCTTTAATTCCTGGGGACACCAGGACAATCCTGGAGGGTTGGCAACCCTACATAGAGTGCTTCTTTGGGCTCGAAAGCTTGTCTCTCTCACACACAGAAGTTGGTCCAATAAGACATATTATCTCAGCCATCTTGTCTCTGCATGAAAATTGTCCATACACCGATTGTTTCTAAAATACAGTGGACAAACAATGAGGTCCCAAGTTATTTTCTCATTTGAGTTTGAACACAGTGGCCGTCTGTGGAAAAGCCAGCAACAAGTCTGTTCTCATTTGTGTTCTTCATGACACAATACATACATGGCAAAACTCTCATGCACTGTATAGCTGGATTGCATGCCAGACAGGCTTTGTGCTTTAAAATAATTCTCCCCTTGGGTTTCATAAAAAATGTATCAAGGGATCTGTTTCAGCATGAATAAAGGAAAGGAAAAGAATGAGAAAGGAACATTTCAGAGTGCAGTCCAATAAACAGGCATAGTTAGTCACCTTATGGCTAATCCATGGGGAGTGCTTGAGATTTGTCACTGTAATAAAAGAGTTGGCAGTAGGCGTTATTATCTGTTCCAGCTTATTTCAGGAGGGAATGGGTGTGACAGTGGAAGGATAGCTGAACCGTTGAAAAGACATTTAAAAAATATGTTATTAGAGCTGATCAATGAAAAGGACAATTTTTTTCATGAAAAGAAGAATCAGCCTGTTTTGTTCTACTTCTACAGTTACAGGCCTCCCTGTTCCACAATTGTAGGCTCTTTGGATCTCAAACAGTTCTAAACTAAATAAAAGCCTAAAAGTTACATTTCTGGTGGAAACGGATTTCAATTTGGCTGGACTAAATCAGATCTTCTGGCTGTCAAAGGGGCTGACTTACTTGATTCTCAGCTCCCATTTCTTCCTGAGGCACCACAGCAGCACATGCCCTGGCTTCCCCCTGCAGTCTCTGCTTGATAACTGCATTGCAGATAAGCGGAGAAGTGTAACTGGGAAACCTGCTCCTTCTGCCGCTCTTCCTAGGCAGAGTACATGGATAATGAGCTCTGCTGGTTTCGTGGTCTGGGGCAGCTCTCTGAACTGCATTGCCCAGGAAAACATTTCTCAAGCCTTTCCTTCCCTGGGCCAGTAGGTAGCCAGACCAGGTCATGCTCTTAGAAAGAGAGTTAGCTCCAGCAGGAAAGTAGCAAGTGCCACGTTTCTTTTGCTGCTGTTGAAAGGATCTGGTGAAGCAGCGGTCCAAGAGCAGTTTGTCCAAGGAAAATATCACTATCATCAAGCCTAGTGAACCTACTTCAATCACTGCTGGTGACCTCTGATCCAACAATGGGTCCCATTCTCCAAGTGCAAGGCCGTTGAAGGAAGAAAGAGAGCCAAAGATCCAGCATACCACTGCAAGTGGGTGTCCAATTTATGTGAGAACCCAAACAGTTCACATCATTTATGCCCTATTCATAGGGGCTTAAACAGCTTCTCCTCTCCATTTGCACCTCCCAAGCAAGGCATTGCCATTTAACAAATCTATAGCTATGTTACCCTTCTGACAGGTGGAGCCAGCAGCAACCAGGGCTGGGTTCAATATCTAGGGATTCCTTTCCATCGATACAACACAGAACTGGCTCGAGCCCCCACCCAGTAACCTGGGGAAATTACACACTACCCCTGGGTGCCTCTGAGATACAATACTTCCCCACTCGCAAGCACAGAGTCCGAGTGTAGAAAAGAAACTTTTAATAAAAGGAGAGAAGTAACTCCGTGTTTATTGGGGTAAAAGACCTACTCCAAGAAAGTTAGACAGTGTCTTTTTCCCCTCAGGTTCTTAAGTCCAGCAACCCAAAAGTCCCTTTAAAGTCCCTGTTCCTTCTCTCCACCCCACTCACAGTTGCTGTTCTTGATTAGTGCAGACACTGAGTTCAGAGGTGCCTCTGCAGAGTTCACCTCCCACTCTACACACTCTGCTGCTTGGGCACTCGCTCGTCGCCCCTCTCTGCCAGTGGCCCTGCTGGCTGCATCTCTCCCCCAGCTGCCCTGCTGGCCGCTGTCTGCACCACCTGGCCACCCCACCAGCCACTGCTCATCACCGTCTGGCCATCCCACCAACCTCTTGTTCTGCTTAGCACCTCACATTCGCCAGCCAACAGTCAGTCACCTGCCTCTCTGCTATGACCTGTGCACATCAATCTTTTAGTAACTTACAGTTCTTTACAGGGTGGGCAGAAACACTGCCCCATCTCAAAGTGATTTTAGCTCTCAATGATGTTTAGCTCTTAGCAGGCTGGGTAGAAACACAGTCCCATCACAACTGATTTCAGGTCTGATTGAGCATTTAAAATAACAAAGAGGCTTTTAATGAAGCCTATGTAGCTCTTTATTTAAATGTGCATGTGGGAGGGGGAACAGATTAAACCAATCCAGGGAGAAAACTATAGAGTCTTCCTGGGACACCAGTCCCCCTTCCTCTTATTGTCACATAGCTGTGGCATGTGAGCCCCTGGATTAACAAGATTCTTTTACTTGAGGGTGACCCCCACATTTGGGACAGGTTAAGCACAGTCCTGCTTCCCTGTGTTACAATAATGCCAACAATATTGATAAAAGTATTTCCCTACCCCTGCATTCAGTACTAAAGTGATTTGTAACCCAACACCAGCATAAATTGATAATCTGCTCTGTCTGCTGGATATCTAAGCAGAGTAGGTGTGTTTATGTAAATACAGTTTTCTCTGGCAGTCTCTCCCCCTCCCAGCTAGCTGTGGAGAGAATTCACTCAGTTCATTTAGACCCTTACAGCTGGACAGAATAAAGCATTTAGGAGATCAAATTCATTGTTTCTGTTCTATCAGGTGGCCATAAAAAGTAAAGTGGCCCTAGTGTTTTTGATATCTGTGATATCTGAAGCATACTAGAAAAAGAGCTTGTCTTCTCCTTCTGCACTCAAGCCAGATTCCCTAATAGGGTGACCAAGTGTCTGGTTTTCGACCGGAACACCCAGTTGAAAAGGAGCCCCGCACTCTGAACCTCTCGTTTCTGGCCCCACCCAGAACCCAAAACCCCAGCTCGAGCCCTCATGCCCCTCAACCCCCTGCCTCCGCCCAGTGAAAGTGAGTGTGTGGGAGAGAGCGAGTGACAGAGGGGGGATGAAGTGAGTGGGGGGTGGAGCCTTGGAGATGGAGTGGGTCACGGCATGGCCTCTGTGAAGGGGTGGGGCAGAGGTGTTCGGGTTTTTGCTATTAGAAAGTTGGCAACCCTATTCCCTAAGAGTGATAGGAGCCTCTTGAGTGGAGTGATACACTACTTAAGAAGAAATCTGAAAGTCAGCCTCCTCCCTATCCATGCATTCCTTTGAAAAATACTGCACACTGGCTTTGAAACTCTACCCGGATGCTGTTTTGGGGAGGCTGATTTTGCACACTACAGGGTCTCCGTGAATCAGGGAACAGCTGGTGTGTCTATTTAAATTTTGGTTATATTAAGTTGAATTGTTCTCCCTCCCTGAGTATTTTCCCTGCACACTGAAGCACACTGTATTACTTGGGGACATTACTACTTGACAAAGCAGATGCGCATTTTCTTACTGGGTGAGAAAAAGTTAGGAAAAACTGATAATATTGAACTGTAGTAAAATTCAGTGTCCACATTGCTTCTAGAAGTTGGACTAAGAAGGATATTTCTTATACAGGGAATTGGCTACAGGCCATTCACTGATGTGCCTTGAATCAAGTTCTGGGACCAGCAGTTTCTCAGCTGTCATTGGTACCTACTCTGGCCACGAACAACTGTTCACCTCTTTGCTTAGTCTAATAGCACTAGGAATATACTTTGCCACAGTCCTCTAATAGAAAAAAAAAATCACTATTTGAATCAGTGCCCAAGGCCATAACAAGGTCTTCAGCAGCAGTGCAAGTAATACACTGGAGATGCAGTCTGACATTTTAGGATAGGTAAATAATTGCTGCCTTACTTATACCTATTCCGTTTATTGTAATTTAGGTATAGTGACAAAATGCTACTAAGCATTTTTAGCTAGTCTAATTTTAGCTAGCCAAGTAGTTAAAGAGCACTTGATTGCCATGGTACCCAGGTGCTAGATATAGCATTTAGTATTTATATCATAGTGCTATCCAGACATTAAGATAGACTAAATTTATATCCTTAACACTCATGAAGCAATTCCCAACAGCTGGGCTTGAATATTTGTTGAAACTGGACTACTCTGACTATTCACTTCTGGAATTTACTTCCAATTTCATGTATTCTCCTGAAACACCAAAAGGCAACACTTGGAATGAACAGCACACAAGCAACGCAGTAGTTAGTGTTACAGTCACTTGAACCCTCTAAAAAAAAGACTTTATAGATTGACTGAGAAATACTGTACAGTTAGAAAAAACTACAACAGGATCCAGAGAAATGAAATACAATAGCTCCTCCATCAGATTCCAGGGGAACTTATAAAAATTCTATAAATTCTATAAAATTCTAAATGTTTCCCACAGTTCAGGCCACCAAACTGTATAGCACAGGGATTTGGAAAGAGGCCTTCTTTCTAACAGGAGGGGAAGATTTCAGCCGTAAGGCAACATATGATGTTCAGCCTAAACTACTTTTGCCTTTCAGCTCAGACAAGGTTAACGAATAATAAAATCCCCCTCTCGCAGTAGGGTGTATTGCTATGTGAATAATCACACATTAGGGACTAAATTCAGGCTTCTCTCCTATTATGTGCATTTTCCAGTGCATGGGCAGGAGAGACTGCTAAATTGAGTTCAGCTTTTGCAAGGTTGGGGCTTCCCCATAACCTTTATTCTATTCTGCAATTCCTCTGTGTCAGAAGCTTTGGAGAGTCTTGGAGTTGGGGACAGCATCCGCAGATTTGGTGTGGAGTTCTCTGGCTTAGCCTCTCCATATCTCACAGAGATTACTCATGTTCTCCATGGAGAGTTCTGCATAGAGAACAAATAGAAACTCTTCATTTGCAGCATTAATTGACTTTCTACGTTCAGAAATCCAATAAGGTCTAAATTTGACCTTCTGCAACACATTCTGCTCTCAGTTGAACCCATGCAGACCGCCAACCTGTTGGTTACAGCAGGGGTTGCTTGGAAGCATCTGAGATCAGAATCTAACCTGTCACAGTTTTAGGGTAACTGCACCCCTGTGTCCCCACTCCATGGTCCACTCTAGGAGTATCCAGTCAGCTCTCAGGGCTCCAGCCATCACCTGCTCTGGGCAGGGCCCTTGTCTACACCTCTCTGACCCAGAAGGTATCATATCTGTGATATCCTCAGCAAGGCACTCTGTCAAACAGCCAATGCCTCTGTGTTGTGCTCTCTCCACAAGGGCTAAAACCAGTGTATTGCCTCAAGTTACCAGGCATTTGTTCTTCAGGTAAAAGCATATTGAAACCAATAAAAATTCCTATACGCATACTTAAAGCTTATCAGTGGTCACTCATCAGTCTTAGGGGACCTTATAAGGCTAAAGTCTTCCCAACGCATATGGAAGTGTTGCCCACATCCCTCCCCCCAAACCCCGCAACCTTGGACAGAATGTTTGCTGGATCAGAAAGAAAACCCTAAGTCATTTTAAACTCCAGTCTGTTTATATCAAAAGGCTTTTCTTTGGTCTATTGTTTTCTGGAAAACCTGGTTGGAACCAGTAAATGCAAGCCTTTCCAGGGTGTGGGACCTCTCTGGAAATGTTTATAAGCTAAGTCAATGATCCTCAGACTTTTGAGGTTCATGCCCATGGGTGGCACATGAATCACTAGCTGAGGGAGGCTAACCCCCAGCCCCACCCCTTCCACCTGAGGCCCTGCTCCTTCTTCTCCACCCCCGACTGCAACCCAGAGCTCCCCACCCACACAGCTGCTGTTTCCAGCCCCGAAGCGATGAGAGGGAGGGCAGCATGGTCCCAGCCCCAGAGCGATGGGATAGTGGGTGGCATAGCCCCAGCCCCCTCAGTCCCGGAGCAACGGGATAGTGGGTGGTGCATCCCAAGCCAGAGCCACCCCACAGGAAGATTGGAGCCACACTGAGTGGGAAGCTGGAGGGAGGGTCTGGGGGCAGAGAATGGGCGGGGCCATGCCTGGCTGTTTGTGGAGGCACAGCCTTCCCCAGCCTATGATACCCACTGCCCATTGTAGCACCCCCCTTTACTCCTGTCTGTGCCCCTCCCTCTGTCCCTGCCCCCCCCCAGAGCTGGGACCTGGAGTGGGGCCGCAGCTCAGGGGGATATGTGGACAGGGGCAAGGGGGCTGAGGCTGAGGCTGGGAGCGGGACCAGGGATGGAGCCCTGGTCAGGAGTCAAGGCTGATGGTGGGGGCGGGAGCGGAGCCACAGCCAGGCTGTGGTGGTGGCCAGCAACTGGGCCTGCAGCCAGGTGCAGCTCTGCTCCTAGCACCCCCACCCCCAGCCTCAGCCTTGGGCCAGGAACGGAGCAGAGATGGGGGTGGGGAGGGGTGGGATGGTGCTCCCTCCTCACCCCCTGTGGGGTCTGGCTTGGGGCCTTAGCGCCCCCCTTAGATTCCTCCATGCCCGCCTAGGGAGGCATGCCCCACAGTTTGAGGACCTCTGAGCTAAGTGCTTCATCTTAATCACCTTATTGAAGGAACTGTAGTAACTCTTCCTCTTGGAATTGGATACAATCCCTGGTCTTCAGTGATACATAAAGTTAATATAATATGGTCCTCAAAGATATTGAATGTGGTTGCAATATTTGTCACAGAGCCCAACTATGACTAAGTTATCCCTGTTACTTCATGTAACAAAGTGTCCCAGGGCCTTGGTGCCCCTGCTGGAGCCCCTGCAGTTCTTCTACACCCTGCCCCAGGAAAGGAGCAGCAACAGTGGGTCCGGCAGCCTCCCTAGAGAGGCTGCATGGATGCAGCCAGTTAGAGCCCAACTGGCTTAAATGAAAGGAGCTGCAGGACTTTATCAGATCAGTTCCTGATCGGGCTGGGCTGGGTTGGGTTGGGTGAGATGAGAGAGGACCTGAGAACTTTAACCCTAAGGTCGGGTGAAACTAGAGGGGCCATGTGGCTAAAGACCCTGGTGAGGACAGACGGACAGTGTGCTGAATTCTTTACTACCCCTAAGGGGGTTCTTTTGAACTTTGTTACTCAGGAGGAGGACCAAGTTGCTGAAAACCCACCAAGGACTGCAGTACCACACCCAGACACTGGGGAGCTGGGGCACAAGAGTAATTCCTTTACACTTCGCTATGACTAATTACCATCTACTGCAGTGGTTCTCAAACTTTGTACTGGTGACCCCTTTCACATAGCAAGCCTCTGAGTGCGACCTCCCCTTTCCCCCCATATAAATTAAAAACTCATTTTTTTAATATTTAACACTATTATAAATGTTGGAGGCAAAGCGGGGTTTGGGGTGGAGGCTGATAGCTCGTGACCCACCAATGTAATAAATTTGCAACCTTCTGAGGGGTCCCAACACCCAGTGTGAGAACCCCTGATCTACTGGTATCTGTTCTGTATGATGGACGGATGATCATTAGCTTTCTTTCTAAACAGAAAAATACATATCTTAAATCAAATATTCTTTGAGGTGGGGGGGGGATTTGCAAATTGCAGAATTACCTCAGACACCGTTGTAGATTAGTTTTACTTGCTTATCTGTATTCAAAGCACACTATATATATTTGCAGTTTCTGCCATGTGCTTCTTAATGGCTTATAAAAGAGCACCAATTTGCTTGTGCACTGTTAAAGCAGCATCGATGGGGAAAATTTGGGAGGGGAGAATCTATTCACCACAGCCAGCAAAGCATAGTATTAGAGACATTTGCTAACTTGAAATTGCTGTATTTTTCAAGGAAAACAGGCTTTTTAGAGTTCATTTCACAAGAATGGAAGAGGCAGAGCAAAGGCCTGGTACAATGCATACGCACGCACACCACTGCCAATGACGACACAGCTCAAAAGTCTAATTTTAGCTCTCTCAACCTTGGTATTGTCCCCTTCAGTGTGGTGTGTGGTTGGTTTTTATATATATACACACAATACAAATCAGTTCCTCTTTCAAGCATTACAAACTGCTTTAGAGAGCAAATACAAGGACAAAATAACCATAACTCATGGCTGAAGACAAATAAAAGAAATAAGTTTAAATAAATCTGACGTTAAAAGCACTTGCATGTCACTTCCATTTTGATATGAAGATTGTCTCAGAAAAGAAAGAACCTAAAGAAATGTATCCTGAAACATGAGAAAAAAAATGTATGCACCTGGAGACCTTGAGTCAGATTCTGATTAATCTGGTGTAAATCCAGATTAAAATGCCAGTGAAATCAATGGAGTTTTCCTGGATTAATTGCAATGTAACTGTGAGCAGAATCTAGCTCAAGTTTTGGGATTAGTTCATGGTGAGGTGCATTGGAAATTAGATGCACAAGCTCTAAGGATGAGTTGCACAACTAATCCCTTATGTAATACAATAAAGTGTAATCTTTTTTATTATCTGGCTTTTTTCCCATAACTAAAATTCATACAAAATGAGTACATCAAAAATATATACAGTTGTACTGAGCAAATTGACACATTTTTGGTTAAGACATATGTCATGCATATTTTGCAAAAAAAAAACACCAACTCAAAACTACTTCATAGTATGCTTGTTTTGGTACGGTCTATAGATATAATGGAATAGAAAAAAAACCCCTCATCATACTGTTATATCCTGATTTGCTGCTGTCCAAAGTATGGAAGTTAAATCAGACAATTTTACTGCTAGAATTTTTGTAAACTGTGGACCTGATTTCTTTACTGTGTGTTTCAGTTTAATGCCAGTGTTGCTCCCTAGTTACCCTGGCATAAAATTGAAGCACAAACACAGCGATGAATGAGTCTCTTTCTCTTACCATTCATGGTTGTATTTTGGTTTTTCCTTATACAAAATGTTTTATGAGTCTCTTATTCTGCACCAGATTTTATGTCCTCCAGAACACTTTTCTTTAATCTTGTTTACTAACTGTTGTATTTGCTTCAAACAACTTAAGAACTTTCTGTGGTATTACCATTATGAAAGTTTCTTCCATGTTTAATGCTGCATCTGAAGTCAGCACATTTAAAGATAAATGACATCTGAAAAGCACCAGCTGCACTAGCATTTGAGATGATATTAATCAGGTCAGGTTCTGTGCTGAGTTGCACCCCAATGAGTATGGATACAGTTTTGTCACAGTAAAGTTATTCATAATTCACAGTGCAGTCACGTTAAAAATAATAATAGAGAATTTGATGCTATGGTCATGGCAACCTTGTGGCCCCTCCTCCTGCACATTACAATTCATTAGTTTGCTTTGATGTTGTCCAACCACTAACATCATTTTGGTCTTAATCAAATTGCCCTTATCCATATCCAATTTCAATCAGGCGCTGGGTAAGATCCTCATCTATATCCGCTGGGTAAGGTGAAATGAGGACACGGCATACTGAAGGCACTGTAACCTGTGTCTCCTCATTAACATAGAAATGGCCACACATATACAGTAAACAAGAAGGAATCCTATAAGATTGTTCTTCCATAATAGTTCAGACTACTATCATAGAATTGGAAGGAACCTCAGGAGGTCATCCACTTCAACTCCCTGCAGGACCAATCCCCAAACAGATCTTTACCCCCCTTCCCTAAATGGCCTCCTCAAGGATTGAATTTACAGCCTTGGCTTTAGCAGATCAATGCTCAAACCACTGAGCTATCCCTCCCCTCTCTCTAGCTAGGTAGAATTAAACAGAAGGAAATGGAGTCACTTAATAGGGCCCATCCACTTGGACCATAGACAAATCAACAATAACTCATAATCAGCATTATCAGAGGCAGCTGATAGATATAATTATATAAACTTGGTACACTTGATCTTCATCCATCTCCAGATGGAGCTCATCATCAGGTGCACTCTCTGTAATGTGTTGTAGATGCAGATTGACAAGGCTCCAGGAAGTCTGAGGCACCCAACCTATTGTGAGTTGTCTCAATTTACCCCCAAAGGAAATATTTGAAACAGTTTGATAATTGGCCAGATTGTCAAGAAATGGTTTCTTAAAGATGAACTGCCTCCTTGTGCTGACAAACTTAACCAACAGTGGACCCCAGTTTCTTCTGACTGGTCTTCTCTTCCAAGAACCTGGATCCAAGTCACAGAGTGTGGAATGAAATTCTTCCAACAACCTCCCATTGGCAGATAGCCTGAAACTTGACTAGTGAACACTTTCCAGTTGTCTGCCCCTAACACGGTGGCAAACAGCTCAGCCTGAATCTGACCTCAAGGAAATATTAAAATTTCTTATAATGTAAGGGGCTCAAATCAGCCATCAAGTGAAGAAAAGCCAGATGAATCAGGTTCTCCACTACTGAGAAGAATTTTTTAATGCATGATTTCATGGATGCTACACTGGGGGCAAAGAGGCTTTTCTTGGTCTCTTGCACAACCGTTTCACAGAATTCAAAAAAGTCTTAATAGTGTAATTGTTTAGCTTTCATATTGCTCCTTATCATATGAAGCTGTTAAACACTAACTGATTTTTATTAACTGTTGTTATTAATACAAACCATTCTTTCTTCAGTTTGGAAAAGAGATTCCTAATGATTCCCAACATTCTGTTACCCTTTTTGATTACGGCTGCACATTGTGTGTGGATAGCTCAGTGGTTTGAGCATTGACTTTTTAAACCCAGGCTTGTGAGGAGGCCACTTAGGAATCTGTGGTAAAATCAGAACTTGGTCCTGCTAGTGAAGGCAGGGGGCTGGACTTGATGACCTTTTTGGGGTCCCTTCCAGCTCTGTGAGATAGGTGTATATATCTCCATATATTTTTCAGGGAGGATAGCTCAGTGGTTTGAGCATTGGCCTGCTAAACCCAGGGTTGTGAGCTCAATCCTTGCAGGGGGCATTTAGGGAATCAGGGTAAAAATCTGTCTGGGGATTGGTCCTGCTTTGAGTAGGAGGTTAGACTAGATGACCTCTTGAGGTCCTTTCCAACTCTGATCTTCTATGATTGAGTAGACATTTTCAAAGAATCATTCACAATGACACCAAGTTCTCTTTCTTGAGCCGTAACAGCTAATTTAGATCCCATCACTTTATATGTATAGTTGGGATTATGTTTTCCAATGTGCATTACCATCTGCAAATGTTGCCATCTCACTGTTTACCCGCTTTTCCATATCATTTAAGGTTGCAGAGTCAAGGACTGAAAAGTTAGGAAATGTCAAATTGAGGTTACCTGTGTAACCTTAATTTGGCCCTTTTGTGTGTATATATAATAATGTGGTCTTTAATTACATGATTATATACTATTTTTTTCTACTGAATCCCTGTCTCAGTTAGTGTATAGGCTGGATGGTGCTTACACAGGCTTGGAAGGATAATGTGGATTTGACAAACTGACGAAAGAAGACTTCTGCTCCTTCTTGAAATTGTTTCTTGACCCTGTAAGTTCTTTCTGCCTGGCCCAAGTCACCAGTCTGCTCAGGACAGGGGATATGAGGTTCTTTTTTCCCCACCTTGAAACAACAAACAGCTTTTCTAGTTTTCATTTGTTTTAATATTGTCTCTTTGTCCTTGAGATTGGAAAGTGAGGAAATCAAAGAGCCATCGTTTGGAGTCTTTCCTTGTTCAACTCCGGAGGGGATTCATAACTGGTCTCTGTATATACAGAGACTTCTGTGGGTAATTTTGGACTACAAATATAATCAGGTCCGGCAGTTCCTTGCCTGCTGGCACCCTATGGATTCTTATTTGATTTACTTAGTAGTTCCAATATTCTATCCAGTGCCATAATAGCTCTTATGATTATTTTGGTTTTTGCTGCAGTTTTTATAGTCTGCTTTTAAATTTTGTGCATGTTGTTTCTTTGAGTTTCTCTAATGTTTTCCCCGCATGCACTGATATCAAGGTATCAATATTTGTATGACGCCTACCACAATGAGGCCCTGGACCAACCTACCAAGGGATGTCATGGAGTCTCCATTACTTAAAATCTTTACATCATGACTGGAAGTCTTTCTAAAAGATTTACTGTAGCTCGACCACAAGTTTTTGGGCTTGTTGCAGAAATTACTGGGCAAAATTCTATGGTCTGTATTAGGCAGGAGGCCAGACTAGATTATCACAATGGTGTCTTCTTACCTTGAAATACATGAATCTATAAATCCTGTTTGAGATTCCTAGTCTATAAATAAATAATATATCTCAAGCTGATCCTACATCAAGTTGTGAATCACCTCTTCTATTATTTTTAGTGAAGTAGCTCCCATAGTGTGGTAGGCATTGCATAATCATATGGGAAGATACAGTCTCGGCCCCAAAGAATTTGCACTCTAAACCATAAATGTAGGGGAAAGGAAGAAAACATACAAGCATAGTAGTCATGGAGATGATTACCACACATAATTTCAATTCCTTTTAAAAAAAATGTTTTCATATATTTTACTCACATTGTAAACACTCAGTGTTAGGGTTCATTTGGGGAAACACTCATTGGTCACTCTTTAAGTAGGTAAGGGATTACAGTGATAGCTGCCAATGAAGTCATAGGAACTGCGGTAGCTAATGAGAATAATGTCATCCAGGATCAACAGATATTGTAATAAAACATAATGCTGACGGCTTTCTGAGTGCTCTTGCTAGTGTTATGTGATCCATGATTTCTTTTTGGCTTGAAAAGCCACTAACTGCCCTAACTGGCAGATCTTTACAATTCTTTGAACAAGAGCATCTGTATGCACCAAAACCAAACTCTCATACTGGGGTTTTGGTCCTACTGGTACCTTTTGTGTGCCAGATCCATGGCTAGTTATTGAAGAGCTTTTGGAATCCCCATCCTTGAGCCTCTCAGTATGTATCAGAGGGGTAGCCATGTTACTCTGGATCTGTAAAAGCAGCAAAGAGCCCTATGGCACTTTATAGACTAACAGACGTATTGGAGAATGAGTTTTCGTGGGTGAATACCCACTTTGTCGGATGCAGTATGTAGTATGCATCGTCTGCCTCAATGGACAATACAGCAGTGACTTGTTCTGAGTTATGAAGAAACATCACGCCCCCATAAAGGGTTATGGATATTTACTGCAAGTCTCACTGTTCAGAATGCAAAGACTGTATTGCTGCCTTCATTGCTGGGTCCTCTCAGGCAGCTTTCGCAAGGAGATCTGAATCTGCCAGCTGGTGTTTTGCAGGGCAGTGAATCATAAAGATATTTTATTTCCTCAACTACAGTCTAGCAGAAATGCAACTTGGCATTTCAAGATTTTGAATTTCAAGATTTCTGAATCTGTCCATTTTTATGCTCCATCCTTGTGGATATAAGTGCTGTGAATTCAAGCAAAGTAATTTTAATTTTGCTCCTTATTGGGTTAGTTTTATAATCCTAACATATTTTCCTTGTTGTGACAACAGTTTTTCTTTATCTACTTTATTGCTGATTTCCCCTGCCCCTATCTCATTTGGCACCTTTGCTACTGCACATTCTCTGAGCTACTCATCTTGAACTGATTCCAGTAGCTTGTTGCTAGAATCTGTCCATACACTGATACTCAAAAGAAAGGTGACTGCTGCCCTGCTAAATTCTGGAAATACAGCATTTCAGAAACAAGTCTATCTCGGTTCTGCAAGAGAAAGAAAATGAATAGTGTCGTCCTTGCAGGCTGAAGCACATAGTTTTAATGTGGTAGTTACTGCAGATTTGTGTTGCCTTATGGAACTGGATGATTTCTCTTGTTTTCCCCTCTCTCCTCCTCCCACCAAGTCATTGGTTGAATCCTTCTTGGTAGCTGTAGAATCTAGTAGCACATACACACATGATGTGGGTGTGCAGGTATTATAGTGTTGTATTAGCACAATTGTGGAAGCTAACTTTGAGGGGAAAAATTGTGCAAATGCAACTCTCATTGAAGACCATTAGAGAGAAATTTTGCCAATTGTTTGTAAGGCTATTGAAATTATAACATACAATCTTTCAGGACAAAAAAAATCTTTCTGATTGCATCTGGGGTGTGTGTGTATATATATAGAATTTGGCCAAAGGACTTGTATTATTTATATTTGAGAAAATTTATCATATTATTTACCTTGTCCTATTCAATACAGAGTTAATTTTAAAATGCTGCTGTTGATACTGAATATACCTAACAGTTTGCAGTTGATCAATATCCCAGCATCTCAGTTTTCTGTTTGAAGCTTAGGCTATGAAGGATATGGCCGGGGCTTAAGGTCCTGCTATGAAGTACATGAAATAATAATGAAATTCCTTTTTTGTGAACAAAATCTCTTTACAGAGAGAGCTCTCCTTTTGCTTTTGCTTTTTTTTTTTTTGCCTTTTTTATCAATATTAATTCGAATACATTCAGTTGCCATTCCAATAAATATCCCTGCTAGGAAACTTTTTTCTTTTCTTTTGCACTCTCATCTATTAAACCTCTTTTTATTATGTCAGGAAAAAGGATTTGGGAGATTCATGCGTGTTATCTGTCAATCAGATTTCAAATACCAGTATTGCTAACTTGTAGTAATGCAAGTGAAATACAAAAAAAGATAAATTATTATGTGCATTATTATTTTTTTGACAAGATAGTATAAGCATATATTGCCTTTAAAAAGTTCCTCTGAATTACTGAACCCATAATTTTTATATCTGTATAGAAGCAATTTCTTTTAGAAAAAATTGAGTTAATTTAATGGTTTTTGAAAAAGTTGGATTGATAGCCTTAGAAAATCTTCTATTGTTGTATGCAGTGGTGCTGTAGCCGTGTCGATCCCA
Organism: Chelonoidis abingdonii; assembly: GCF_003597395.2. Lineage (NCBI taxonomy): Eukaryota > Metazoa > Chordata > Testudines > Testudinidae > Chelonoidis > Chelonoidis abingdonii. The sequence goes on along the minus strand of NC_133771.1, from coordinate 25,205,964 downwards.
GGATACTGGAGATGAGGTAATGTCTTTTATTGGACCAACTTCTGTTGGTGAGAGAGACAAGTTTTTGAGCTACACAAAGCTCTTTCTTCAGGTCTGGGAAAGGTATTTAGCTGTGACACTCCAGGTACAAGACCAAACAGATAGTTTAGCAAAAGTAGTTCATCCATAGGTGCTGTGGTGGTTTTGTCCTTTATCATCTTTCTGTATGAGTTCATCAGAAGCAAGTTCCCCACACCAACTTAAAGTGGCACCAGACCCTGGCAGAACAACAGATGCAAAACCTGCAGACATATCTCCACTACTACAGTGATCAGCACCCCCCACAATACATCTTTCAAGATTCACTGGTCCTACACATGCCTATCACAACATGTGGTGTACCTCATCCAGTGCACTAAATGCTCCAGTAAAAACTATGTGGGTGAAACCAGACAATCACCCCCCTCTTGAATGAACTCTCACAGGAAAATGATAAAAGACAAAAACATCACAGCACCTGTGGATGAACACTTTTCACAGAGTGATCACTCTACAGCTGACTGATTGGTCCTCATCCTCAAAGGAAACCTGCACGACACTTTCAAAAGACGAGCTTGGGAGCTTACATTTCTAACCTTGCTCAACACTAAAAATCATGATCTTAAGAAAGACACTGGATTCATGGCTTATTACAACAGCCTGTAAGCTGCTAACCCTCCCTCCTTTTTCTCCTATGACTAAAGGTGTGTTAATGGGCCACCATTTTGAATAGTACCTTAGAATATGTGTTAACTACATATGAAAACCATCTATTTGATCTTGTATTGAACTGTGACACTTTGAGGGAAAGTCTGCACCACAAAATGAAGGCTATGTCTACGCTATAGTTTGTTGGCATAATTTGTCACTCAGGGTGTGTGTGTATGTGTGAATAAATCACCTCTCTGAGTGACGTAAGTTACACCAACATAAGTGCTGGTGTGGGCAGTGCTATGTCAGCGAGAGAGCTTCTCCCGCTGATGTAACTACTGCCTCTCCCCGGAGCTGGAGTAGGTAAACCGATGGGAGAGCTCACTCTTGTTGGCTTAGCGTGGCTACATTAGAGAGCTTACAGTGGCAAACTCTCTAGTGTAGCTGTTCCCTTAGTCGACCTAACTTATGCAGACATACAGTCACTACTGTAATTGAATCGGTTTTATACGTCCACACTACGCTCCTTGTTTCGATGGTGCACATCCTCATCAGGAGGGCTTGCTCCAATGTAACTGCTAGTGTGGGGCATAGTGGGATGGTTTCTGGAAGGCAGCAACAGTCTAGGTAAGCAGTGCAGTACCTGCAGTGACACTGTGTTGACCTAACTACATCAGCTTAGGTACTTTGCCTCCTGTGGAGGTGGAGTTATTAAGTCAGTGTGTTGGACGAATTACATTGGTGGGAGCTACATTTTAGTGTAGATGCTTACAGAGTTAGGTCGACTTAAGCTGCCTTACATAGACTTAAGTCTATCGTGTAGACCAAGCCTGAGTACCTTTCTCAGACCTGAGGAAGAGCTCTGGGTAGCTTGAAAGCTTCTCTCTCTCACCAACAGAAGTTGGTCCAATAAAAAATATTACCTCACCCACATTGTAGTCCTAGAAAATGAAGTCTGTTCAGTATCTATGTAAAAGATGTAGGACAGGCACCACCAGTGAAAGCTTCCCCATCAGTGTTCCTAAATTCTGAACTATAGGGACCCAGTGAAAGGCTCATTTAGTTTCCATGCCCATCTGACATTGGCCTCTTTGCCCAGATGTCCAATAAGGGTGCCAATTAGTACAGTGGTTATTATTATTTAAGATTATAGACCTTAACCAAGAGATGGGGCCACATTGTTCTGGGCACTGTACATACACATAGTAAGAGGCAGCCCTGTCCTTAAAAACTGTAAATAGACAAAACAGACACAGAACGTATTATTACCCCCATTTTACAGATGGGGAACTAAGGCTAGAAAGATTAATTGACTTGCTTAAGGTAGCACAGTAAATCTCTGACAAAGCAAAGTTTTCCAGAACCCAGATTTCCACCTAGTTCCTTAACCACAAGCCCATCCTTTCACTCTGTTGTGAAATAGGTACTTACCTTCCCATTTAGAATCGGATTGAGAAAACAGCAATTTATCCCACATAGACTATGAAACAACTGACAAATGACAATAACTTTCAGTCACTGCTGGCTTGGATGGAATGTGAAGCAGTAACCTGGATCTGAAAGGCTTTGTCTTTTATTACCAGTCCAAGAGCTATCCAGTTCCCAGGAAGCAATTTACCTGCCCATCTTTCTCCATGAAAAAGACAAGTTTTCAGGTCTCTTTTATTTTTCTTCTGTATTTAATGTTGCCACAAGTTAAATCTTCAGTATTTTTTCCTGTTTGAGTTATAAGTAGTGATGCATGATTCAGTTGTTGACTTACTTAGCCAAGTAATAATTTTGACCATCCCTCTATGTCTGACTTGAAAGCATTAAGCCACTTGTTTCATCCTGCAGAATTAGTATTCGTCATCTCGATAATGCTTTTTTTTCCTGCATTTAATTGAGCACCATCAAAAGTAGCCCCAGGGGAAAGTTCTGATGACTGAGGTCTAAGTGCGGGGTGGATTTTGTACTGAGGGAAGCAACATTCATAATAACACAGATGCTGTGTTTAGATTTAAAAGGGCTTTAGCAGAAAAATAAGCCTTAATCTATATTCACACTTACCACTTCCATTAACAGCTGCTGCATCTACATTCATATGGTTTTCATTAGTGTGGTTGTTTAGCACAAAGGATCAAAATCATCAACTGAAATCCGCTCAGTTACACCAGTGATAAATTTGACCCAAAGACAGCTAATCCCATAAGGATCAGTCTTTTTCTTTCTTTTATGGAATAACTGAGTGTAAATACAAGACCGAGAATAGTGAAATCTGCTTGTAATTATCTCAGTTATGGTGGAACTCTGTTAAGACAAATCCTGATGTCCTTGCTCACCTTTTTACTCATGCCTTTATCAGGCAAAACTCTCATGACAAAGTAGAGGTGGAGGGGGAGAAGAGAAGCTGCCAGTATTCTGTGAGTGAGGGTGAGAGTAAGAGTGAATCCCTGTTCCCTAATCTTGCTACAGCTATTCTCCGCAGAAAGAGGGAGAGGCTCTGGCCTTGTCTTGCTACCCCTGCTTCCCTGTGGCTTTAGATACTGTCTAGCAGAGACCCTCTCGCACCAATAAGCACAGCTACTAGTGCCATCCCTCTGTAACTGCAGTGAGCAAAGAGAAACCCAGATGCTACACCCAGGATGAAGAATAATCTTTTACCTGATTGAATTTTTCCTATTATAATGAGACCGCTCATAGGGAAATTTTTGGTGGATAATAATTAATGTTGTTGCCCTTAGAGGCCGGAGTCCCATTGTGCTAGGCACTGTACAAACAAAAGAGACAGTCCCTGTCCCCAAAGAGCTTGCAACCTGCATATAAGGCTATAGGTGAACAAAACAGATTGGGGAGCCCAGGAAAATAGTGAGATGATACTGATGAGCATGAAAATCAGTGGTTTCAGCAAACGAGCTGCCTACCATTATTAAGGATTTGTGGGGGCGTTTTTTGTACGTATCATGCCAGATAAGTGTTTTAAGAAGGAATTAGAAGGGAGAACAATAAGGTGGCTTTACAGATGTTTGTGGGGAGCTCCTGTCATTCATGAAAGGCAGAATGGGAGAAAGTCCAAAGTTGCCTATTGGAAAAAATTAAAAATGGGCAATTATAGCTAGCTTCATTTAAGGAACTTGGGTGGGAATCGACCTCTCAATACCATGTAAGAGATGATAGCTAGGTCAAGGATAGGTTGTGAAGGACCTTAAAGATGACTACAAGTAGGTGGATTCACTGGAGAAGAGGAAACTAGTGAAGGGATGAAAAGAGTGGAGGAATAAAAACAGAAGATTCCACTGTATTTACTATGATCAAATCCTAAAGTCTGTACTCTGTTTCTACTAACATCTGTATTGAGGCAAATTCCCAGTGAGGTAGCACTAAATGAGTGAACACTGAATAAGGGCTTCAGGATTTGGTCCTCCTTGAGGCCCAGTAATGCTATGTACATACATGTCAACCTGCAAATTATTTGTCCTCCTTGGAGGGGCAGCCTAAGGGAAATCATTGCGTGAGGCCATTACACCCAGCATATGGGTGCACAAACGTACTGTCTTGACAGCATGGATAAGGGCATAGTTGGGTAACAATTCCACATGGAGCAGATTTTGGATTATATCGTGCTTTTTAAAAGTTTTAGTATGCATAATCTAATTGTAATTTTGCAAAAAGTTCATGACACATTCTAATAGAATCTTTCTTTATTGTTTTAAGATTGTATCCTAGATTTTTCTCATACATAATTTGTCTTTCAGGCCCAGCACTCGAACTCATCCCCTGGCCTTAGGCAGAGGACAGGTACATAGAATAGGAGGAAACTTCCTTTCTGGGCTGAAACCTCTGTTCCATGGCAGTTACTCTAATTCAGTGGCTGGAGGAGCCTCCTAAGACTCTTGTACAGCTTTCCATCCTGTGGGGTAGTAGGAGGACTGCTCCGGGAGCCCTCTGGCCCTGCCCTTCCATAGCACTTTCCTGCCCTCTCCCACCTCTTGTGTGTTACCACTCAGGGAGCTCATCTTGAGCAGGGCTTCATACTGTAGGGAGTATGCACTCCCATGCCTTCCTCATCCTTTGTCTTCACCTCCTTTGTGCACTATAACTGCATTAGTTCCTCTGCAGAGGGAACCTCCACACCCATGAAGAAAGAGACTCGATTTGCCTCTTAATGCATTTCCTTCCCTGGTTGAAGTAAATAGCAATTCCATAAGAGAGAACCTGTGCTGTATAAATTAGTGTTCTCTGACACTGAGTCCTACCTGAATTAAGTTTCTAGTGTAGAGAGAGAATGATCAACTAGTGAGGCAAGATTATACCATAGCAAGTAGAACCTCGAAAAACAGTTCACCACCAGTGTCAGGAACAGAGTACATACCAATTCATGACAGGCTGAAGTCATGTTAACAATTAACATATTGGGTTCTGTGATTGTCTTTAAGGAAATCTGCACTTTGTAACTGTAAATAGAGTGGTGAAAAAAGAATAAATATTTACACGAGTAACAGTAGTCATAGAGTAGCTTTATTGCCCTTGCACCCGTTTTCCTTCCTGCTAAAGTGCTCTGGACACTGTTAATTATTAGCACAATAAAATAGTTGGTTAATAAAGCCCACCATTTTAGAGTTTGTACCAAAAAAACAAGAACCCGAGGAGGAAGGTAATAAATACGAGGCCAGCAGAGTGCTTAAAACACTTACAGAAAAAGGGGGTTAGATATTGTTTAAAAGCCCTGATGAAGAGACTGAGATGGATGTAAAGAAGGAGTGAAGGCCACACCATAGGGCTCATCACAGCAGAACTCACTCATTTAAGACTCAAAGGCACAGTCATAAGAAGTCATATGGTGTTTGAGCATAGCCACCTGCCAAGATGAGGCTAAAAGAGGAAGTCTTGAATGTGGCCAGGATCTAAACTGTTAATGCCAACAGTGCCAATTTAAAGCAATTTAGCTATTTTGTATGTATCAAGTATAAGGAGCACAGGAATAATCATGATTGTCAACCTAGTGAGTAAGCGTGATGCAAGCAATTCAGATGAACTGCTGGAATTCCTGTTAAGAAGAAATTACAACAATCAAACCTGGTGGTCATGAAGGCATGTGTTTTTGTTTTTGTGAAATTGCCACAGATTAGAAATGGGAGCAGCCATTGTAAATTGCATAACCAGTGGGGAGAAAACAAAAAAACTTGCTGATATGTGCTTTCCATAGAAGTGATGTCAAGATTTTAAATCTGGTTCACTGTCTCCAAGCATGTACCCTCAATATTCAGGTCACGAGGAAAAAGAGCATCTTCATAACCATGACCTCTTACTGCTGACAAGAATTTGGTTTCATGTGGGGAGGAGAAGGTGGTTCTGATGCATCCAAACATTTTGGACTAAACTTGCAGGCATCCCAGAGCAAGAATGATACATTTGTGAGACATCAATACACTGTTTGTGCTCTACCCCATAGTGTGAAATAATCTTACCAATAGGGCTAAACATGGGAGACAGGTTAGGTCTTTGAAAGTTATCATATGTCTAATCTCTCAGTGATTACACGAATGTGCATCAAGATCAGTTGAACATTATCTTCTAGGCACAACTGGAACTAGAGGACAATTGCAGACCCAGCAGCAATGACCGTTAGTCACTGGAGCAACAACTCATGCTCAGTTGTATCAAAACCACTGAGATGCCTGGTATGACTAAAATGCATAGGTCACCAGGATCTAAAACCAGTAGTAAATTGTTTATAATCCTGGCAAATATCGTCTCAACTCCAAAGGAAGGCTGGAACCCACAGAGACTGGTATTGATGTTCAAATATAGCTGGAACTGCTCATCTTTTCCAAAGAGGAGTTTTCAACTGAGCAATACTTATCAAATATTTCAGCATCAAGAAAGGGTATTTTCAATAGGGATGAATCTCTTAGGATTTTAAAATGGTGCAGGTCGTCCCATTGGAAAGCAAGTCTTTGAAATGCTTATCAATAGTGGCATTACAGCCACCCAACTTGCTTTAAGTGGTCAAGTTGAACTTGGTATAGTCAGGAGACTGTGGACTTCCTTATCAGTAACTGAGGGGAACTGAAGTAGGGGGAGATAGTGTGTTCTGTTGAAAGCAACAACTCTTGCAGCAGAAATCAGCTGGAAACTGGAAACTTTGCCATGAAACATATTGCAAACTTGTTACAGTGATCAAAATGAATGAGTACTGAGAGGGAGAAGCAGTCTGAATAATCAGATTAATGATTACTGAAGTTCAGCTGCATGGTATTTAGCATATGAATAAATCCCATATTACAGCAATAGGTGGTGGAAGTGTTTTGAAGTTCTGTTTTCATTTATTCTGGATGAGGACAGAGTTGAAGAGTTGAAGAGAATAGTCCAAATAAGGAAATATTCATCTTAATCCTGATAAAACAAATCTCTCCTTAAAACTTGTAGCAACCCGGTGCCTACAGAACACTGCAGCCAATAACGACTCGGCATGAGGAGAAATGAGGCCACTGATCTGCTTGTCTCCTATATTGAGATGGTTCTTTTCTGTCAGTATTAGCAAAACAAAACATGTCTACCCATTATCCCGTATGGACATCCAGCCTTATATCACTAAACTATCTGAGAGATCTGTTATAGATGCAGCGGAGAAAGTGGGCCGGTACGGGCCAGTATGGTGTGCCAGTAAGAAGCTGGTACCGGCCTGTACGCGGCCGATGTTCAAGTTGCCCCTTTTGCCCCCCCACCTTCCCCCATCGGTGGCCCTGCTGGTAGGAACCCTACCAGAAGGGCGCCAACGCGGGGGCGGAAAAGGGGCAGCTGCCCCGGGGTCGGTGATTTAAAAGGGCCCAGGGCTCCAGCCACTGCTGCAGTAGCAGCGGCTGGGAGCCCCGGGCCCTTTTAAATCCCTGCTGGGGCCCTGGGCAGTGTGGCCAGGCAGCACGGATGGGCTGGCTGGGGGAGGCTGACCCCCAGCCCTGCCCCTTCTGCCTGAGGCCCCACCCCTTCCAGGGGCCCAGGATCTGATCTCAGGTGAAACCAGTATCAATCTGGAGTAACTGAATAAAGTCAGTAGAGTTGCACTGGATTTACTCTGGTGTAAACAGAAATAAGAATCTAGCCTTTTTCCACACATTGTGTGTGAAGTGCGTTTCGTTAGCAGTAAATGGTGCCTTCTTGCCATTAACTTCAATGTAGCATTATACTGAAAATCCCCATTATTTATTTATTTTTCATTAAGGGCTATAGCTTGAGTTGCAGTGTGTGGCACAAATGAGAGCAAAAGTATGGTTAAAATCATACAGTTACGTCCAAAGTGCCGTGTGAAGGGAAAAACTGGCAATTCGGGTTCCTCCCTATCTTCCAAAAGGAAGAATATAGCTATTTCCTCCACCCTGCAAAGCTGCACTATTCTGATGAATCTTCCCCTTCTGGGCCATGATGGCACAAATCCTGTCTCCTCTCCTGTGGGTGCAGAGGACCTTTGGGGAGCAGAATCACTTTGCTGTATAAGGCATGGGACAGGTTTGGGCAGGCCATTCTGGAGGTGCATACCCCTCTGCAGTGTATCCCTGAGAGTATTGTACAGGGGTGGTTCTGGAGAGGGCTGAGGCCAGAACAGGCCACTCCAGCCATAGATTCTGGCACCATTGTTTGGGTGGGAGAATTCCTCTTGCATTCAGCTCACAGAGTCCCCCAGCTACTTACTCAGGCTGGGTTCTCTGGAGAAGATTTTTGGCCTTTATGTGTGAATGATAGATTCTGGCTCTAGATTTCTATTTTTCTGTGGAACAAGAAATATATTTGAAAGGATGAATCACTAAGCTGGTTTCACAGCCTTGTCTTGCTTCCAACTATCCTTCATGCTGACATTAGTAAGAGGAAAGGCAGTGTCGGAAGTAGCCTGAGGAGAAAGGAACAATGCTGAGATTGGTCAGGAGTTGTAGTTATTACCAGGGCACGGCAGGGAATTTGTTAAGCAGCTTAGTAAAAAAAATAACAAGAAAATTGGTCTGTTATTTCAGATTATGCCCACAGTTCTTCACTTGCCTAGTGTTTTTGCCTTCAGTATTTTTCCATTTATATATTATATATATTATATATATGAATGATACAGTATGTGTACTTATATGAACAACAAAGGAATAGACTGTGACTGTCTCATTCATGGCGAGGAGCAGATGGGATATTCATCTGAAGTTATATCTACAATACCGCAGGATTGACACTCTGTCTTTCGATGCACCGGGGCTCAGTTTAGTGAGTCTAGTGAAGACCCATTAAATCGATGGCAGGGCACTCTTTGGTTGACCCCGGTACACCACAGGGAATGAGAGGAATAAGGTACGTTGATGGGAGAGTGTCTCCTGTCGACTCAGCGCGGTGTAGGCAAAAAAACCTAGTGCCGTTGCTTCTACTCTCATTTAAACCAGCATAAATCATCGAAGTTACACCAATTTAAACATGGGTAAGGGAGAGACAATAGCTCTAAATGTTTGTCACAGTCAGACATATGCGTTCAGCTCTAGTGCACCTCTCATACATTGTACAGGGAACCTCAGAGTTATGAACACCTGAGGAACAGAGGTTGTTGGTAACTGAAATGTTCATAACTCTGAACAAAACATTATGGTTGTTCTTTCAAAAGTTTACCACTGAACCTTGATATAATACAGCTTTGAAGCTTTATTATGCAGAAGAAAAATGCTACTTTTAACCATCTTAATTTAAACAAAACAAGCACAGAAACAGTTTCCTTACCTTGCCAAATCTTTTTTTTAAATCTGTCCCTATAAAATCAGGACATCTGGTCACGCTAGACGGATACATGATGGAATGGAAAGGGCTGTAAACAAAGATTATTAATAGAACTGTGACAAGTTGGGAAGAGGTACTGAGCAGAGATCCAGAGGCTTTAGTGCCATGTCTAGTGTCACTCCGTAGACTTGTGCAAAGAGATACACCTGTCACAGTCACTAACCACGCAAAGCTAGGAGGGAAGGCTAACGCTATGGGAGCCTGGCCAGATAAAGCAGGCTGTGAAGAAGGGATGGAAATGGGCAGAGTAACGAGTGGCTCACTTTATGAGAAAGAGACTACATTTAAAAATTGGGGGGGAAAGTTTGTTTAAAAGCAATATTGCAGGAGAAAAAAGATTTTAAGATGGGGAGGGAGGGGAAGGGTTGGCAGGTGATTTAAAACGGAACTTGCATGTGAAATGCAGAGCTGCCACCAAAGGCGAGTGCTGCACTGGAATGTAGAAACACAAGTGCTAGGTGTCGGTCGGAGGAAGACATTCTTTCTTTCTGTGCACAGGACACAACTAAGCACCGCATGAAATTTTGAGCACCCTGTTAGTAAAATAGTGGAGAAAATATATACAATGAAACCCAAGTACTGCTCTTTAGAACATGTGGCCCACAAGGAGAGATTCAGGGAAATTATGTTTACATTTTTGGTAAAAGATGACAAAGGGGCCAATATAAAAATTACAGAAAGAACTGACATATTTGTTTATAAATACAGCTCATATCTCAAGTATTTACAATAATTGGATGTAAATGATCTACTGAATGTTCACTATATAGCACTTAATGATTATATTTCTTCACTTCCATTCTTCTTTCCTGTCTGTTTTTATTCCTTTTCAAGATTTAAATTAATCTCTGGACTTCAAATTAACTTGGGCACAATAGATGAAAAAGACTTATCTATGCTTCCACCAGTTCAGGATTGTTTCCCCACATTATATTCTTCAATACTTCACATTAGGGACCTGATTGGGCCTTGTATTTAGTGTTGCCAGTTACACCTGTGCAGAGTGAGGGCACGGTAGGTGTTAAAGACAATCAAATCAGAATGGTAGTGATTTAATCCTGTGTTGCACAGATTTAAATGACTACACTAAGCACAGGGGACTGGAGAATCAGGCCCTATATTTTCCAGTGGGTTTTCTGTTGCATACAAAGGGAATTTTTGCTATTGACTTAGATAGGAGAAGGTTGTGATGAAAGACTGTATGAACCCGATTCTGCAAGCTGAGGAGCACCTTCCGCACCCAAGAAAGTTCATGGAGGTTGAAGACATTCAGCACTGTTCAGGAGGTGCTCAGCTAACCAGGTTGACTTGAATTCAGTGTGTGTGATGGGGTGAATCCCTTATAGAACTGGGAGTGAGAAAGAGTCAACCAAACTGTCAATCACCCAGAGAGACGGTAAGGACCTCTCTGCAAAGGATTCTAGGTACAGGAGCCCTTTATAAAATCCCTGGCTCTCTCCCAGCTAGAGAGTTAGAGTTGAAGGGCTGGTGAGGAAGGGTCATCTCCGTCAGTTGTGAGACATATGGAGTACTTTAGGCAGGTAAATGGCCTGACATTTTGTTATGGAAAAATATCCCTTGTTCATTTTTTTTGTTTGTTTGTTTTAAAAAAAAAGAATGTTTGGTACTTTGTTTGCTAAACTTCTCTGAACTGCATCCTGCTGACTTGTTTGGACAGCTTTTCGGCTACAGTTGGTGTGAAGGGTGGATGGCTGGCTTGTGGAGAACCTGAGCAGAGATTGACAGGTGACTCGAATGTGATACCAGGGATGTTTAAGACACCATATAGAAAGCGCCCTAGACATGGTTCTGTGAAGAGCTGGGGCATAGCTGGAATGGAAGACTTAACAGTATAAGGGAGGGTTTCTAAAATCAGCATGACACAGTCCAGGGGCTATTAGTAAAAGTACCAAAAAATATTTTAAATAAAAAACCCCAAAACAACAAAGAATTTCTTTCCATAAGATAGTGTCAGTCCATTTACCCATTCGAAGTACTCCATATGCCTTATTGCAGGCCCAGGTTCCTCCAGGTCAGAGGTTCTCAACCCTTTTCTTTCTGAGGCCCCCCAGTATGCTTTAAAAACCTCACGACCCACCTGTGCCACAAGAACTGGTTTTCTGCATATAAAAAACAGAGCTGCTGTTAGTGGGTAGCAAGCAGGTCAATTACATGGGGCCCCATGCCACAGGGGCCATCACAAAGCTACATTGCTCAAGCTTCATCTTCAGCCCCATGGCGGGGCTCAAGGACCTGGGCTTCAGTCCCAGGCAGTGGTGTTTCAGCTTTCTGTCCTGGGCTCCAACAAGTCTAATGCTTGCCCTGCTTGGAGGCACCCCTGAAACCTGCTTGAGGCCCTCTATGGGGCCCCGGGCCTCTGCTGAAAACCACTGCTCCAGGTGACTCTTCCTCATCAACCCTTTAACTCTGACTCTCTAGCTTGGAGGGAGCCAGGGGTTTTAATGAAGGCTTCCCTACCCAGAACCCTTTGCAGAGAAGCCCCTCCCTGTCTCTCACAGTTTGGGGAGCTAACCACTCTTTTCCTTTTCCTCAGTCCTGGTTCTGTAAGGGCTTTGCCCCTTCATACATTCAGATTACTTATGTGAGTGAGGATTGCTCAGGTGAGCTGGGCTTGCGAGATCAAGCCCTAAGAGCCTAGGACAGGAAATGGCAACACTGTCATTCATCGACTGTCTTGATTACTGCAAAAATGCACATTGGGATAAAATATGATTATCTAATAAAAATTAGTAAGAAAGTAAAAAATGAGGTGGGAGGAGGGAGAATTATTTGTACTAGTCAGTGTGGATATAATAAAAAAGACTTAAAATTATCAAAAGAAAAATGTAGTCCCACTGTATACTGCAGGGCACTTCATATTTCAAGAGCGAGGTGTATTACAGGACCTGATCTTGCAAAGATTTCTGCCTGTGATTAACTTTTATGCGTATGGGAAGTCCCATGTACATCAGTGGGACTGCTGACAAATTTAATGTTAATCATATGTGGAAGCCTTTGCAGGATTGGGGCCATAAATTGTAAAGTCTGTCAGTCATTGAAATAGCATCAGTGGAGGGGTTTAAGGTAAGATTAAAGAGAAACCTGTGAATAATATCAGATCTGTGAAATATGAGCTTTCCATTGCATTTTAATTCATACAAGATCCTTTTCAACCAAGTATAGTACTGACTATTAACAATGTCAGCCTAAGTCACATTCTCTCATAACTGAATACCCAAGGAATGGTTAGGAACCACTTTATCAAGATTACTAAAAGAGAGGTCACTTTTTAATATGATGGTAACCACTGGTAGGAAGAACCTGTTAGTCCTCTCAAAAAGAAAAGGGAAAAAAGGGTGGAATCCTTATATTAAATTATTATTTAAAAGATTAAACAAATTCTCATTTATTTTGAAAGCAAACTCAGCAGTCTATCTGCAGGACTTAAGAGCTTTAATTGAAAGATGAATTTCTTAGTTTTTCTCAAATTCAGCCTAACACTTATTTAAATATAGTTTAGCATCCAAATAATCAGGGGGAACATGGGGTCGGGCTTGGCTGAAAGCATCAGGGAGCACAAAACAAGGCTGTCAGTAGCATACTCCAGCTTGGTTGCTAATCAAGTTTTAAAATGATCACAGCAACTTGGCTAATTGTATTAATTTGCTTTTCTTAAGGCAGAATGGGGAAACAGAATAGCAAACTGGCCCCTGAAGTGATGGAGGATCTGGTGAAGAGCACGGAGTTTAATGAACATGAACTCAAACAGTGGTACAAAGGATTTCTAAAGGACTGTCCTAGTGGTAGACTGAACCTTGACGAATTTCAGCAGCTTTATGTAAAGGTACGTTATTTATTAGCTTCCTATTGCACAGCCACAAGAAGGGTATCAGAGTGGTGCCTCAATATATGTAGAGCAAAAATATCCTTCATGGCTATCACTCAAATTAAAGTCTATACTGACAAGGAGCAGACAGGTATGTACATAGGAATTGCCATAGCAATTAGACCAGTGGTTCAAATAGATCAGTAGGCTGTCTCTGAGAGTGACCAATACCAAATGTTTCAGAGGAAGGTTACAATTTTCCCAAAGGGGAAGAGTCTTCCTAAACCGTCTCAACTAGGGGTTGTTTTATGAGGGGTTATGGCCCCACTCCTGCAAGATGATCCATGTTGGCGGATCCCTATACCTCCATGCAGTGCCACTGGTTTATAAAATGAGTATCCTGTGTATGTTCTCATTACCCATCAAAATATCTATTCCTCTTTTGATTCCCAGTATTTCTTACCCCAGTGCAGTCCTGTGGCAGTAAGTACTATAGATTAATTATGCACTGTGGGGGGAAAAAAGTTTCTTTTTGTATGTTATAAATGTGTTGCCTTTTCATTAACTTTCCTCTTGTCCTTGGAGTATGAGAGAGGATATGTAGGACACCTGGTTACCTTCTTTTTATTGATCATTAATTTATCACGTACCATGTCTCCTTATTTTTTACTATGTATTTATTCTGTAAGGGGAGAAACATGGGAGACAGCACGAGATGTGTATTCATATTACAAAAATAATGACATATTCATTCAAAATGGAACAACTGCCTGAAGGTCAAAGGCTTCAAAGTAACTTTAAGTAGGAAAAATATTGGATAGTGGCGATGAACACTTAGTTCAGAAAATTACAGTGTTAGGTTGAGGAACAGTAAAAATGCCAGCAGTCAGTTTTACCAGACTTTTGATGGCCTGGAGCTCAGTAATGATCTCTGTAGGCAAGGACTATCTGTATTTATCTGAAATGGAACTGCCGTCCATCTTCCCTGCATATCCCCAGCCCTGGACCACACCATCCCCACAAATATTATAAACGTCCCCCTTCCCGGTGCTAGTGAAGGTTACTGTACAAACACTGCCATCTGCAGAATATCTGAATTAAGTTACCATCTGTGCACTTCAATTTGTGTACATTAAAATGGTGTTCTGAAAAGTCCTGTCTTCCAGAAGACTCTGATTCCCTCGTTATTTTGTGACACCCCTGCTATTACTGCTTTAGAGTACTGTGTTTTGTACTGAGTGATTATTGATTGCCTCCATTTTAGATGATGTTTGGCATGTGTCCTACGTTGACTTGCATCTTATTTCTCATGCATGTTTGTGGGAAAAGTAAATAAGCATTTGCAAAATATGTATTTGTAGCAAGATATATAAGGTGTTTAACTGTTGTGGAACCATTGCTTCCTGTTTGATAAATTACAAATAAAAAGGTGGGAATAAAGTCTAAATAAGTATTTGAGGTGGGCGGTTCTGTGAGAGGGACAGTTTTATGATATCATCTCTCAGCCGAGGACTTCTTTTCAAAAGCGTTTCTGACTAATCCTTAGAGGTCATTGTAGACTCCCACAAGGTGCTTTATTCCAGGCGGAAATAGCCTAGAGATAAAATTTAGTTCCATTGTTACTGAGTGATAGTGAAAATGTAAATCCCAGAGTATGAGGGTTCAGTGCTGCTTAAAAGGATGAGAACTTTGACAACACACAGGGAAGGAAAATCTGGCTAAGAGCCTTAGCACCTCTGTGTTCCACTTGTGTTTGGAAATATAGGCTAAAGATTCCCCAGTGTTTGGCTATTCCTGCTTTTGTTAATAAGTACCCCTAATATTGTTTTAACATAACTCTTATGTGTTTATTCTAGTTTGTTATAGGCTGAAAATTATATATATCTGTCTACACACAGGGCAAAATCCCCACTCTACTGAAGTCAGTGGTAAAACTCCCATTGATTTAAATGAATCCATGGCTTCATAGTTTCTCTCCCCATCATGTATATTCTGTAGAACAATGGTTCTCAACCAGGGGTACGTGAGCCCTCGAGGGTATGCAGAGATCCTCCAGGGGGTAAATCAACTCATCTAGATATCTGCCTAGTTTTACAACAGGCTACCTAAAAAATACTAGCAAAGTCAGTACAAACTAAAATTTCATATGGACAATTACTTGTTTATCCTGCTCTATATACTATACACTGAAATGTAAGTATAGTATTTATATTCCAATTGATTTATTTTATAATTATATGGTAAAAGTGAGAAAGTAAACAATTTTTCAGTAAGTGTGCTGTGACACTTCTTTGTAGTTTTATGTCTGAAAGCAAGTAGATTTTAAGTGAGGTGAAACTTAGGGGTACGTAAGACAAATTAGACTCCAGAAGAGGGTACAGTAGTCTGGAAAAGTTGAGAGCCCCTGCTGTAGAACGTCAGAGTTACAAACACCAGAGTTACAAACTGACCAGTTAACCATAAATCTCCTTTAGAACCAGAAGTATGCAATCAGGTAGCAGCATAGACCAAAGGGAAAAAAAAAAGGCAAATACAGTACAGTACTGTGTTAAATGTAAACTACTAAAAATATAAAGGGAAAGTTCTAAAAAAAAGATTTGATGACGTCAGGAAACTGTCTCTGTGCTTGTTTCATTTAAATTAAGATGGTTAAAAGCAACATTTTTCTTCTGCCTAGTAAAGTTTCAAAGCTGTATTAAGTCAGTGTTCAGTTGTAACCTTTTGAAAGAACATTTTGCTCAAAGTTATGAACATTTCAGAGTAAGAAACAATCTCCCATTTACAAGGTGTTTGTAACTCTGAGGTACTATTGTCAAAGCTTTTAACAGGTCATTCCCTGACTCTCTGAGACACTGTTACTTTCCATGTTCCCATGGAGGTTGATTCTTGATGCTTGGGACACTCATTCAGGCTACGTCTACACTACACGCCGTATCGGCGGGTTACAATCGATTGCTCGGGGATCGATATATCGCGTCTCATCTAGACGCGATATATCGATCCCCGAGCGTGCTTATATTGATTCCGGAACTCCACCAACCTCAACGGAGTTGCGGAATCGACAGGGGGAGCCACGGACATCGATCCTGCGTGGTGAGGTCAGGTGAGTAATCCGATCTTAGATATTCGACTTCAGCTACATTATTCACGTAGCTGAAGTTGCGTATCTAAGATCGATTTTCCCCCGTAGTGTAGACCAGCCTTCAGTATTAGCTTCTGACTACAGAAAAAAATCCAGATTTGAAAATTGACTTTCGCAGCAGAGGTCACCACAAGAAGTCACAAGGCACTGTTGTTGGATTTTAAGCATTCCAGTTCTCTGAAGTGCATATTAATGGTAAGAAGGTATAACATTTATGTTGATTTCTTAATTTATTTCTTTATGTTGAGTGTGAGCCTACAGTTAGGAGAGAAAAAGTTCACAAGTTATATTCACTTGATTTTAGCCAGGAAGGCTTCCATAAATATTTTATTGGAAAGATGATTACAAGATTTACATTCACTTCAGTGTTACATTTTCTCTAAGACGTCAGCATCTGTCTGCTCATGGGATTTGTACCATGCAGTTGGACATGTCTGATCAAGGAGTGATATTAGAATGTTCATGGCAAAACTTTGATCTAAGGAAAGAGACTCCTTCTACACACAGCCAGCCAATGGAAAACATCCACAATGTTTACTGTCACAACACATAATATGTTCTTGTGATATTAATGTAAATTGCCAGTTTTGCAGAGTTTTACGGTCTGGTGACTTAATTCTCTTTTTACAATGCATTGGAAGATTGTAGTAATTGTTACTTCGGAGGCTTCAGTGGTTACGTAGGACCTGTGAGTGACTTGTTTTCATTTGATTTTTAGTCTTTACTCTTTAAGGCTTTGTCGTAGATGGAGTGTTTGCTGCTTTGTTTGAGGTGGCAGCAACAGTTCTGTGTTTTTTCCCCTGCATGTTGATTAGGATCAGCTCTGAATTCATTGCAACTGGGGTTCTTTCTGTGAACTGACTGTGCAGCACTTAAGATGAATAGCACTCATGCAACTAGACCTTCTGTGCAGAGTGTTTGCTGGTTTACAGAACTTGCTTAGGGAGTGTTGTATAAAAGTGATATTTCTGTATACAGGTGTATATGTAGACAGTTTAATAGAACACCTTATATGGGCATATAAAATATTTAACATTGCCTGTAAATTTGTAGGTTCAATAAAGTTTTTGTTATTATTATTATTATTATTTTTAATGCATTGCAACTGACTTACAGTGTGCAGCTCTTAAGAGATCTGAAGGTGTAGGGTTACTGTTGTGATTTTTGACTCAGTTGATGTCATGGCTATCAAGGTTAGACCCCAGACTTTGTTCCCACATAGCTGAATGATACTAAATATTTTTACCAGCAGTTTTACTGGAGGGTTGTATTTATTTAGTGTTTATAGTATATTTATCTTAAGAAATTAATTTACAAAAATACATTAAAGTAAAATTGGGGCCTGGTGGTAAAAATCAGCCTAAATACATGGGCATTCTGAATTCATGTTGTGATTCCATACATCTCATTTTGATTTAAAAGGCCAAATTCATTCTGCTTTAAATTTTGAGTTCAGCAGGATCACATCAGGGATAAATGTGCCCCATACTGTGCAAGTGTACATAATGGGCATTAATGATAACATGAGCTATGTGTGTGTACTAAGTGGAAGACAGGCTCCTATGATGTCATACTTCTTTGAACCAGGTCACTGAACATGGCAAGCATGTCCTCTGGGTTAACAGTGAAAGCAAACGCCAATAGTCCTACAAATGGAAAGGAAATATTCAAAGCCATTATGATATGATGCACCTTAGGCTAGTATTAAAAAATAAATTGGGTGTAAAGTTTTGTGAATTTATCTTATGTATTTTATTAAGCCATACTATTGAGTTTAAATTTAAATTGCTCTGAAAAATATAATATGATTTAATTAGTCAATTAATTGTTCATGTTTTGGGCTATCCCTCACATTCCCTGACTGAGATCCAACTGACATCTATTGTCATTTTAAGAGTGTATGGAAAAAAAATAGGCTCTATTCTCAAATATTTAGTGAAGATTAGACAAGTGAATCTCCATTCCAGCCCCTCACTCCAGCCCAAATTTCAGTATATGCCAAAATGTATTGTAGGACGTACAAAATCCTCAAAATCTTAATAAACAATACTTGTCTACCCACTAGCATATTTATAGGGTCTCGGGAGTAAGACATTCAAATATATACACAGGGATGATTGTTGTAGTTTGGACAAAACTGGGAAAAACGAAAAACAGTGTTGGGAGAAGTTTCCCGTCTTGAAGGCTGGATAACTTGCATAGTCAGGAAGGATGTTTTTTTGTGGAGTGAAGGCACTGGACACGGGCTCTAGAGATCTAGGGTCAATTCCTCGCTCTGCCCTAGACAGGTCCCTGTGTAACCTTGTAAACCATTTAATATCTCAGTGCCTCAGTTCCTCATCTGTAAACTGGGAATAAAAATACTCCCTTTCTCCTACTCTTATCTTTGTTTTATGTTTAGACTGTAAGTTCGCTAGAGCAAAGACTGTCTCATGATTGCACAATGTCTAGCACAAAGGGGGATGATCTCAGCTGGGGAATCTAGGCTCTACTGTAAAAATAATATTCATCAACAAAGACAACCATTTCAACTCTACAATAATATTTTAAGTATTGATGGCTTTATATAATAAAGTAGGAATGATGTCTTAAGTATCTTTCTTATTAGAGAAGAATTAACTGGTTTGAAACATGAACCTCCATAAACCTTTGTCCATGTTTAGAACTGAGCTTAACCTGAACCTTTTTTAATGTTTGGATGTGGGCTCCCCTTTCTCCCCCATTACTACCTGCAGCTGTGACTATAACCAGACATACAAAAATAAAATACGGAAAGTTCTTTCATAATTTTTTGCCGAGACTGGAAATAAAAATGTCAGAAATTGTGCGAAAGAATCTGCTCTCATGAGGTTTCCAGCCCAGTTTTTCCTGTCTGTAGGGTTTGGATTATTCACCTGAGTTTTGAGGCCACTGGAGTCAATCAGCGTATTTTCATTCATTTCACTGGGCTTTAGGTTAGGCACTAGGTAAGCATCCAATCTATGGGCACTTATTTGAACTCTGAACCTTGTGAGAGTCTTGCATCCCTGATGCCCATCCTAGTGCCCATAGATGTCACCATCTTATTCTGCCTTTAAACCTGCTGCTTCTCCACCCTGTTACTCATGCCACTGTATGCAAGACAGCAGGACAAGGTAGATAGTTCTCATCACAACAAAATTAGGGGGATGTTTGTCCAGCCCTGCTAAAGAGAATTACTGCACTGTAGCACTTTACTGGACATTCTCACTTGTTTCACTCCACTGTAGTATTAAAGGGAAATAGATGAGTATACCAATGTGGGACAATGAACCAGTTCTCCCTTAGTATACTGGAGGGGGGTGGAGCAGGGATAGATGGGCATGCCATTTATTTCAGGGAAGTCTGTCTGTGCCTTACAGGATGTAAACATTCAGGAACAATTCAGCTATATGTAAATATCACTCCTGGAATTCTCAGAAGTTTCCCAGACAATGGGGCAGTTCATTTGGTAGGATATACTGTATAATTTTTACCAGCAGCATGTACACACCTAACACGACATAGTCATACATCATATCTATGTATCTATCTATAAATATGACTTAAGGATCCATGAGGAAGATAATAGTAATTATTTTATAATGAGCTTTTAAAATAGGAATTGGATAAGAAGCCATTATTATTAAGAAGAAGAATTTATTATTTATTCTGGGGGTGGGGCAAAGGTCCCCGATCAGGGCTAATGTACACAAACAAGTAAAACAAAGCCAGTCCTTGCCCCCAGAGATTTTACAATCTATATGACTAGATACAACAGATAGGTAAAAATGCAAATAGGGACCTGTTGGGGAGAAGGAGCAAAAGCATCATTGATGCCAGAGGGAGGGATAGCTCAGTGGTTTGGTCATTAGTCTGCTAAATCCAGGGTTATGAGCTCAGTCCTTAAGGGGGCCATTTAGGGATCTGGGACAAAAATCTGTCTGGGGATTGGTCCTGCTTTGAGTATAGGATTAGACTAGATGACCTCCTGAGGCCCCTTCCAATCCTGAGATTCTATGCTGCTTTGATTATGGGGAACTTGTAGGAAAACATTAAATGGACAGAAGACATGTTAAATGTATTCCCTCAGTACTAAATCAAAATCTAAACATTTGATAAAAATATAATGAAATCATTTGTGACAAATACCTGATAAAGACACAAACTTCTGCAAAAGCAGATTTATTCTGTTTAAAGGTAAATATATAGAATGCACTTAACAGAAGAAACTGTAAAGCACAAATAAAAAGTGAGCACACAGGGGCATAGAATTTTCATAGAGTAGTGTTTTTCAGTATGAAATATATAATTGGTGCCCTAATATTGTATTCAATAGGTTTATGAGAAACTGCAAAAAGACATTACTTTTAGTACAAAGCTAGTTAACATAAAGAATGTATTCTTGGCAATGCCACAAGTACTCCTGTTTTTGAAGAGTCTTACTGTCTTTCTGCAGTTTCCCATAACACTGCTGTTTTCGCTATCAATATATCTCCTCTTTCTCCTTGCTAGCAACATGAATAAGAGGGTGTTATGCCAAAGATGTATGCCTATTAGACAACCACAATAGAAACTTCTTGCATTTCTTAAGTAGAAGCCAGGAACGCGGTGTGCCTGCTCTCACGAATTCTGAAACAAAAGGGCAGGCTGTTCTTCCCACGTAAGAACCATCCTGTATAATGAGGCAGCATTAACTATGAAGTCGATTCTTTGTGTCATTGGGGAGGGGGATGATACATGTAATGTATTCCCATATTTCTCTCTATATATAGATCTTGGACTCAGAAACACTTTAGGAAACCTCTCCTCAGACCAGTCTCTAACAGTCAGATTTTCAAAGCTCAGCATTCAGTTAAAAACAAAACAAAAAAAAACAACTCTTGTTTAGACTTCAAAATAAGTATCAAGATACTCAAACAAGATCAGCACATTGGATGCCAGGCTGTTCTGAAATTGAAATCCTGACCTCATTAAAACCAATGGAAGTTTTCCATCCTTCCTCTTATTTAGGGGCTTAAAATTAAGATAAGCTTTTTTCGAAATTCTGGCCACAGTTGTGGGAACTGAGCACTTAAAAATCTGATTGTGAGTTCTTTTGAAACTGTTGAATTCAGATTCTCTCATAAAGAAAGCTTCTTTGGTAATCATAGAATTTAAAGGCTAACAGATCTTTGTGTGTATCTTTTTTGTGTGAAAAGCCCTAAGATATCATAGTGATGGGCAACCTTAAAAAAAACCTGGTTAGACAGTAGAAAGGTAATCCAACCCAGAGCATTTAAAAAGCTGACACATCCATGCACACATTACATTCCAAAAGACCTTATTGAGGGAAAGCCACACTAGGAAAATCCTCCAGATACTTCAAAAATATGTAAATTCATTCCCACTTTGCATCTCTCTAAAGATTTCTTTTTCGAAAGCATGTTTTCTAATTACCAAAGCTATTGTGCATCATTTATAAAGGGCTTTGTTCCATTGCAACTCTTCTTTACTACCTGTTGGGTCCCGCATTTGGAATGTCAAAATTATTTCCATGGCAAAACCCTATGAATTCATAAGTACAGGTTATGACTTCCCTGGAGGATAAAACAGAAGGAAAGGAGTGGTGCTGTTGCAAGGGAGACAGCCATCATTAAAATATAATATCAGGGAGTGCAGGAAAACACTGGCAAAGTAAGAGCCCAATCCTGCTGCCACAATCAGGCCATGGATTTCTTTGTGTAGTTATTGTTTTATTATTTGTTTTAAAGCAGTGCTTACAGCCCTCAAATGGAGATAAGGGCCCCATTGTACTATGTCAGTGGTTCACAACCTTCTCGCAACCATGACCTCATGTTACAACAGAAAAAAAGTTTTAGAATCCCCCTTTCTTACTTTTCAGGACCCGCCCCCCCCTCACCCTACCCTGCTTCCATCCACCCATAAAGAAACTTGTTCATAGGAGTCGCAAATGCCATGCTGAGAACCCATATGGTAGATACTCAACATACTCATAGTAAGAGACAAACCATTCCCGAAAGAGCTAACACTCTAAATAACCAAGACAGACCAAGGTGGGAGAAAAGAAGTATTATAGTCTCTGATTTACAGATGGGGAACCCAAGCATGCAGAGATTAAATGACTTGCCCAAGACCACACTGGAAGTTTGTGACTGAGCAGGGAACTGAAATCAGATCTCCCAAGTTCCAATCCAGTGCTCCAAATACAAGAGCAGCCCTCCTTGTTTGTTTGTTTGTTTGTAGCATAAATGTTTTCTTTTCCTCTGGAAAGATTCAGTGAGCACTCTCTTCAAATTGCAAGAGCACAAAGTCTACAGGGATTCATTATAGCAAAGATGACTAGATTGTAGCCAAATGTGTCCTGTGAATAGATCTATTCTTATATATAAAGCCTCCTCATATTTAAGGTTGTGACCATCTTCTGGTATTTTAGGTCTCCTATAAGTTTGATTTAGTCATAGCGTTAAACACTATGAAGATAGTGAACTGCTGTCTTTTAGTAAGTTTAATGTGACACATTTTTTACAATCCGCCTTTCTACTTGTTTAAAATATTAAAAACTGTTCAGTACTGCAAGGTTTGTGAAGAAGTCTCTGAAACTAAGGGAAGTAGAAGACATTTTATCTTGATACTGGAGTAAACTTGTATTGTGAGAGACAAGGAATTTTGTTTCAAAATATAGGAATGTTTTTCTGTGGTGCCATGTGTCTATTTTCAATATCTGTTTTGTAGACATAACTCAGGCTGAACTAACAGTCTTCATGTTATGGAAGGTGCACTTGGGAACTCTGAGTTCCATACTGAGCCTTGCTGTAAACAGTACAATTCCACGGATCCCAGGGCTGAATTGGCCCCAGATATTGTACTGGACTTAGTAGCATGTTAGGAAACCAAATGTCCATAGCGATCCCCGCCTTCATGTTCTCCAGGAGAGACTGTTGCAACTCACTATATCTATGTCTGAGCAATCCAACATTAAAAGAATTCAGATAGTCCTAAGCACCAGGGATACATCATCCTGGTGTTCTTCTCACTATGCTGGCTCTCAGTAGAATACTTGATCAGATTCAAGATCTCAGATCTTTAAGACCCTCCATGGAACTGGTCTGAAATACCTCCAGAAGTGCCTTTCTCTTTATAGTGATGGCCTCCTCTGAGAGCTACATTTCTTGAAGATGATGAAACTTCAACCCCAAGATTAATAATAGTAAAAGCTGGAGGCAGGGCTTTCTCACTAACTTGTCCTAGATTGTGGAATTCGCTTGCTGGAGAATATTGTAATAACCACAAATCTCACCACTTTCAGTGTGAATTCCAAAACACAGCTCTTTGAATTACCTTTCCCCCAGAATAAAATCTGCAACAAATGTGGGAAGGACGGGAGAGAGAGAAGAGCATTTCAGAGGGGGTGGGAGGGGAGAATAAACAGGAGATATGCAGTGGCTTTGTTCTTTTTTTGTGCAGTACCCATATATCACTGTGATAGGTGTTCTTGTGGGTCGGTAGGTTAATAATGAATAGTTATGCCTCTTTAGGAAGTTCTGTGGCATACTACAACAGTCAAGTGCTGGATTAGGCATTAGTTTAGATGCCTTTTATTATTATGTAGGCTGTAGTTGAGATTCAAATCAGGTTTCTGTTAAACAGCTTGAACAGTCCCAGCACCTTGGGATATCAACCTTATTTTACTCAGCGAGAGTAAATTCCCCTCTTTTCATGTTTAATTAAGATCACCTGAATTGCCTGTTTTCACCAACAGCCCTATTATTTGCAGAGTTGAGATGACTGACTTGGCATGAGAGTTTGCTCTGTTAATTGTATATTCAAGCACAACAAAACAACACTAAAGAAAACATGCAGGTTGGAAGATAAAATGACAAAAGCAAGAAAATTCAGTGTAGAGAAATATATGCTCATATTTGAAAAGATTAGTGAAAAATGCTAGATCTTGCTTTGTTTTCAGGAGTGGTTTGTACGGAATCCACACTACCCAAGGATTTCCCAGGCCTGTTGGTTGCAGAGATAGCACTCCCATCATAAGTGAATGTACAGCCTTTCATAAAACCTCTCTCTAATCCAGAGAAGCAGAAGCAGAGCTGTAACCCAACATTTCCCTATTTACCTCAGAGAGGAGTTAATAACAAAATCTATTTGGGATTATTTAAATCTAACAGTGTTAAATGAGACAGTCCACAAAATAGAGTCAGAGGTTGCTCTGAAATCCTGTGTGGGTCTTGCCATCAACTTTCTACAAAGTCCATTCACCTATTAGTAGGCTTGGAAAGACTAGTTTTTATCTGTAGCTATCGGTAAACATTGATTTCACTCTACAGAAAACCTAATGAAAAAATATTTTGATAAAAAATAAGAGACATTTACAGTTAGGCAAAGTAAGAAAAATACTGTTTGAGAACTTCTTAGAGTTTGATTTAAGGATATTTATTTTGTATATTTTGCTATGTGGTGTTGATGGTTAAATGCTTACAAAGCTTTAACTTTTTGAATCTCCACATTTACTGTCAATAAATAACTATTGTTAGACATTGTTTGTTGGCTGATAACCTCATAATTTCCTACAACTGTGAAAATTTAAATTTGCTAAACAATGAAAAGAAAAAAGATTAAAATAACCATTTATATGACCCATCAAAATTATAAGCAAAATAATAATCAAATTCTGCCAAGCCTACCTGTAAGATATATCAGGCTATGCTTATCCCCCTCACGCTACCATGTGCAAAATGCACCGTATATATAACTTTTAATCTGAGACGCTAAAGGGCTAGGGAGAGTGTCTCCCAGACCAACTGTTCATCATTAAGAAGGTGCAGCAATGTATTACTACTCCCTTCCCCTCACAGCTCATTCTGAATGAGTTTTGTCCACTTGTTCCTTAAAGAAGTGTTACTGTCAGTCTGATTAGGATTGAGACCTCTTTCTTCATGTATGTCATATCCCCCTCTTATTTCCCAGTCTGCTGTCCTTTGCAGCAGTTGTGGTACCTCACCTCATACTTTGGTACTTCACTTCCATTGTTTCCAGAGCAGTAAATATGTCAAGTGATGCTACAGAGCGGGGGCGGGTAAACTTTTTGGCCTGAGGGCCATATCGGGTTACGTGAATTGTATGGAGGGTCGGTTAGGGGAGGGGGTTATGGCCTGGCCCCTACCTCCTATCTGTCCCCCCACTCGAGACTCCTGCTCCATTCAACCCACCCTGTTCCCTGACGGCCTCTCTGGGACCCCAGCCCCATCCACACACACCAACTCCCTGTCTCCTAACTGCCCCTGGACCCCTGCTGCCCCATCCAACCCCTCATCTCATTCTTGATGCCCCCCCCCAGGACCCCTGCACCATCCAACCACCCCTTCTCCCTGTCCCCTGACTGCCCCCCGGAACCCCAACCCCTGACTGCCCCCTGCCGCCCTATCCAACCCCCCTCCCTCCTCACTGCTTCCTGGGACCCCTGCCCCCATTCAACCCCCGGTTCCTGCTCTGACCCCTAACCACACTCCCAACCACGACCCCAAACTCCCTTGCCCTCTACCCAACCCCGCCCCCTGCTCCCTGCCCCCTTATCGCACTGCCTAGAGTACTGGTGGCTGGTGGCGCTACAGCTGCGCCGCCTGGCTGGAGCTGGGCCACGCCGCCGCCACTGTTACCACCATGCAGCACAGAGACAGCTCAGGCGTGGCTCTGCAGCTGCACTGCCCGAGGAGCTCACAGCCCCACCGCCCAGAGCATTGCGCCAGCAGCGGAGCGAGTGAGCTGAGGCTGCTGGGGAGGGGGAAGAGAAGGGGAAGGGCCAGGGGTTAGCCTCCCAAACCAGGAGCTCGGTGGCCAGGTGGGATGGTCCTGTGGGCCGGATGTGGCCTGCGAGCCATAGTTTGCCCACCTTTGCCATAGAGAAATAACTGCTTTCTACCTTTGGAGACTCACCAGATACCTTTTGCAGTGTCTACTCCCTTGATGTTTGTGGCATAAGGTTAATGATATGTTGAATACCCTAGATTTGGGACAGAAATCTCAGCAGAATTTAAAGTCATGTTAATGTCTGTTATAAAGCATCCTATAAATGTAGTTGGGTGAGAATCTAGGTGGCGTAGCTTCATGTCGATGGAGCTATGGCAGTTTACATCAGCTGAAGATCTGACCCAGTATGTCGGTATGTAGAATAAGGAACGTGTCAGATTCTCAGCTCTGCCACTAACTCAATGTATGGCCTATCTGTGTTTGTATAGCATGCCCAGCATCTTAATACGCATTACACCTTGAATGGTCCCTTAGAATATGTGTTAACTACTTTTGTTAAACTACGTGTTCCTCCCAGCTTTGGCACTCTGAGTACCTTTCCTGGACTTGAAAAGACTCTGTGGAGCTTGAAAGCTTGTCTCTTTCACCAGCAGAAATTGGTCCAATAAAAGATATTACTTCATCTACCTTGTCTCACCTAAACCCAGTCACTTAACTTCTCTGGGACTTTGTTTAACAAGAGATGACTTGGGATCTATCTATGAAAAAGTTTTCAATGTTTGGGAGTATTTGGATAGAAGTTTCTGGGTTGGTACCAACACTAACTTCTATAAAAGGCATGACATGCTCCCCAGAAAACACTAGGAAGGAGCAGTCACTGAGTTCACTTGAGTCCTGGGGACTCCTGTTCTGTCCAGGGTGCACAGGGAATGGAGATTCTCTGCACCCGCTCCTGTTCACTCACATGAGGGCCAAGTTTTGAATTGCTTTAAGATGAAATTTGCTTTAACCCTATCTCCCTCCTCAAATAAATTTCCCCCCCTGCACCTTTATTTAAATATGTAGCTGTTTCCTTATGTGGTAATGATATGCCCTAATTTTGTAATATGTATCAGCACAGATAATTATGTAATTAGGCTACGTAACTGTAATGACAATTAAGACAGAAAATTATGTAGCCAAAATCCTCTAAAACATTGTGAAATAAGGCCTGCAGAGTGCACCTGCAGAGCATTTCAGAATACTTCCCCCTGCCCACCTGCATTACTTGTCTTTCCAGGATTAACTTCAGCCAGCTGTTTTCATCTAATAGCTGATCTCAGCAGTGCCCTTAGATAGCTGGGAGTGGGTGCAATTTGCATCTGGAGTGCATGTGATGCAGCGCTAGTGTTACTGTTTGCCCTAGCATCTTTACATGGTTGTTCAAAAGGATGGGGGAGACAATGGATCCTTGCAAGGCTCCTCTGAAAGTAGAGGAGCTGACATCCATCATCTGGATGAGGCCTGGGAAGAGAATGGTTGAAGCCACCTCAGTGCAATCATGCTAATCCCTACCACGTCTACAAGTAGAATTCTGGAGCGGATTGGATCGAATGCTGTCGAGAAGGCCTGCAATGTGAATATGGAGATGAGAAAGGTGTGAATTACTGGGGTAAGCTACATCCACAATGAAAGTCATAATATTCTAGCCATGCAAAGATGGAAAAAGAGCACTCTTGTAACAGCTCCAAACTAGACGTTCAAAAGCTGCCAGGGATGTAACTGTATCCTCAGGATACAAATGCTGGTAACAAAAGCAAGAAATACCCTTTTAGTCAAAGGGGCCACTGTTATCCCTGCCATGCTCCTCTTGTTGCTTCCCCAAATCTAGCATCACCTCTGTTTTTTCTGGGTTGAACCTTGGACTGTTAGCTGATATCCAAGCCCTAGATGTAGGAAATGGAGTGACTGCACCATCCCTCTCCAATGCCACACAAAGACATAGCTTAGTGTTATCAGCATACTGATGGCACTGCACCCAGAACCATCTCCCTATATCCCCCTAGCTGCCTTGTACTGAACAGAAGGGGCCTCTGTGGCACTCCATATTCTAGGATTAAAAAATCAGAGATTCCAATATTAGGTCCTGTTAGCTTAAGATAAATATTTTTTAATAAAAAATCAATATCCAATTTGAAGAATTGTTTAAAAAATGAAAATAAATAAATAAAATAACTCTTGGCCTGAGAATGGTTAATTTTCAAAGTTAGGGTATGTGAGTGGTTCCCATAAGTCAGTGGGAATCCAGTGGCTAGAATCTCAAACAGCTCTACCGAAGTGTGTCTTACATTTTTGAGCGTTTAAAGCAAATGTTTGCTGCTGAAGTGTAAGTATCTTCAAATGAGAGTTTAGAATGGAAATGTTTACACACTGGTATATACAAAGGTTCTGTGGAACACTACCATAATAAAACAACCAATCAATCTGTTTATCATTTTCTGCTAGAGTTAAAATATAGTATGTAACAAGGAAACCCTGATGAATTTATGGTTCTAGATTAAAACTGTAAGGAGAATACAGGGATCGGTGAGACTACTGACATGAGTACCTCCTGCAAGATGTGTGCACTCCACACTTTTTTTAATCTTTCCTTCATGAGAGTTTTTCTACATATCAAGAGGACAGTCTTGTCTGAAACTGGTGTATGCAGTGGGCCTGATTTTACTTTCACAGCAGTGTAAATCAGGAGTTAGTGCCACTTGACACTCCTTCCTGGACCCTTAGAGAACAGCACGTGTTGAATATTCAGATAAAGTCTATTTTCACCTTCAAAAGACTAAGCTGCTTATGCAGATACTGCCAGCAGCTCTGTAACACTTTAGGAGGAAGTATAGTTGAAAGCAAAAAGTAAGGGGAGAGGAAAAAAGGGGGAGTCCACATAATTCAACAATTTCCCCCCAAACTGAAATATTTCATTGTTCTTTTTTCTCTTCTTTGCATGTGAACAACAGATGTAAAACATGTTTCATTTCTCTAAAACAGGCTCATTTTGCTATAAGAAGCACGGCATTTGTATGTGAAAATGATGAAATTTTGCCTGAGACAAATGTGTGAAATTTTTTAGGTTTGTTTCCAGTGTGAAAACTCAACACATTCAGTCCCCAAATTGTGGTTTCCTGGTAAAGGTGACAATTGACACTTCACCAAAATTACTCAGTACTTGTGAAAATGATTCCTTTAGCACAACTCTTCTCAGGCAATCCTACAAAAGAGGACATTAGTTGGGAGAGTCATACAGTCATAGAGTTTGAGGCCAGATGGGACCCCAAGATCATCTAGTCTAACCTGTATATCACAGGCCACTGCCACAACCTAGCCCCCAACAAGTGAAATAAGACCAAAGTATTGCATCGCACAGAGACTAGAAATAAGATCTTAAACTCTAGCCAATGGATTATTCAGTGCAGAGTAGGAATTTTCTTCCTTGGATACAATGAATGTATTTATTCCAGAAATAAATCTGTTAGAATAAAAGTATGTTTGTGCTTTATATGTGGGGAAAAAATTGCTCAAGAACAGTTCATCCCTGTGAAAATATTACTCCTGTATTACTGCTGTGGTTAGCCTTTGCCTTAGGGTGTCTTTCACTTTGGCAAGTTATGTGTTTCAGTTTTCTATACTTGAGCCATTGTTCTTTGTTTTCATGGAATGGCTCCTCTCAGTCTTTTTCTTCAGTTTCACCCATTTTGGGTTTATGCATCCACACATCAGACACTGCAAGAGTATCTTGTGCTCCGTTTCAGATTCCAGCTTGGTAGAATGTTATTATTCAACTTACAGTTCTGTGAGTTGGAGAAAGAAACGAAGGGCTTCATCCTGTAAGGATCACCGATTTCAATGCGAATGGCTCATGGGAATAAGGAATACTCAAGTGAATGAAAGTTTGCAATAAGGGGGTGAGATCCTCACCTCTGCTCTGGCCCTTTTATGCTAAGTAAAAGACTGGAGCGGTTTAAAAGTATTCTAAAATCACTGTGTCTGCTGAGGGGAGTATTTCCATGGGTCAGGAACTGAGGAGGACAGTCATGAGGCTGCTTTCCATGGATCCCCTCTGACACCCTGGGATGGGGGCATTCCAGAAGTGGGGCTGGTGTGGGAGGAACATGTCATAGTGGGGCCACTGCAAAGTCCAAGCAGCACTACAGCCCACAGGGCAGCCCTAGGAGCTACTATAACTTACTTGGACAGATCCACCCCAGAATATCCCATTGGCTTCCTGAGAATTGGAAGATCCTTGTTCAGATCCTTTCTTCACATCAGTGGAGGAAGGAATTGAACTCAGGTCACCCACATCTCAGGTGAGTACTGTAACAGCTGGGGTAGGAGAAACTGGAATAGGCATGCCGATCGGGTTCCATTCTCACAGGCTCTGCAGGGTTTTCTCGTTCATAAATTATACTCCCATATCTGCTGTCAGAGCCTTTTCTAGCACCACCAGGTCAATGCTACTCAAAATATCTACAACCAGCAGCATGTTATTGCTGGTACCCATTGGAGAAATGCTGTCTAGTATGGAAGACCACTGTTGATGGCACTTGGTACCTCTTTCCTTTTCCAGTGCTGTTAAAGCACCATGTCCAGCTGTGGTTGTAGTGTTCGGAAATTAAGGAACTTTCAGAAGATAGCATTTGGAGAGGCAGCATGGCCAGTGGGCAGAGCACTGGACTGGGAGTCAGTTGAGTTAGTTTGTGTTCCTGGCTCTGCCACTGTCCTGCTGTGTGACCTTAGGCAAGTCTCTCCACTGTTCTGTTCTCTTCCCATTCTATGTCTGTCTTGTTTGTTCACATTGTAAACTCTTTGGCATTACTGTAATATAAACAATTGTAATAGTAAAAGTGGATTTGCTTAGGTAACTCCAAGCCCTGTGATCCACCAGTTTGTTGTGGAGAAGTTTAAGAATATAATAAAGATTCAAGTGGGAGAGAGGGAGAAGGAAGATAGTTTCCCCCCCTCCTTGAAAAAAAGCCCATATTAAGGTACATTAGAGCCCCGTGGGGATAGATGAAGCTCTGTTTATGAAACAACTTTGGATGGTCTTAATGCCACAACAATTTAGCAGCTGACTAGCTGGTAATTATAAGCTTATGGCTGTGATAGAAAATAATACAAGAAAGCACGGCACCATTCAAGGCAGTCATTTTCAGGGAGTCAGAAGAAACAGTTGGTATTTTGGATGTGCCTGGAAGGCAGATTACTTGTGTGTATTGTTAGGCTCTACTAGCAGTTCAGATAGCTCAGTAAATCCAAATATAGGGCGTGATGCTCTTCTCCCTTCTGTCGGTTATGCACCAGTGTAACTTCCTGGACTTGAGATTTACTACAGTGTGAGAGGAGAATGAGGCCAGTGGAATTCACTTAACGTTCAGTTTTTTCCTTGTCTCCTCTGGAATCCACAGTGCAGAGGTGCTGGAACAATTTGTATAGTGGGGGTGCTGAGAGCCAAAGAACCAAACTGTAAATCCTGTATATGATGGAAACCACTTCAAGCCAGCACCCCTAGCATCCCTAGTTCCAGCACCTATGCCACAGTATGCTTGTCAAAGCCCTAAGGCCTTTCATATTCCTACCTTTTAAACCCTTAATTTTTTAGGATTTAGCCCACTACTGCCATCCTTATAGCTAAGGAAAACTAACTGGGATTCTTTTCAGAGTTAACCTTCAGTCAATCACAGATATATAAGGAAGTCTCTCCTAAGGGCTAATCAAACTATCATCTTCCTCACTCTCCAAGATTTTTCAGTGATGTAGCCTAGCCTTTTCTGGCTGCATTTCTGATGATCCAGAAAAGGTCAGTTGAAATTCAGCACCTATATAGACCATAGCACCTGAACATACAGGTTTTATTATTACTGGAAGTAAAATAGTTACAGACTCTTTTTTCCCAGTGAAAGGATACACAGGCAATCATGTCTTAATGGTTTTGCTTTGAACCTATCTAGGACATTTCATTCAAAAGTCTCATAATAGCACTTCGCAAACATCCAGTAAAGACTGTTGAGGCAACTCCACACTTACCATTTATTCCTGAATTTGTTTGCTAAAAATAAAGGGCCCAGTCTTGTTCCCATTGATGTTGGTGGCCAAATTGCCGGTTGACTTAAGGTCAAGCCCTAAAATGGTTAAACGGACTTTACTCAAGTAGACAAGAAGAGAAAAAAGAAGTGGAGATATAAGGAAAAAATGTTTGCCTACAATAGGCTGTAAATTAGTTCCTTGGCTTAATGTTGATTCATAGTAAAAAAAAAAAACAAAACAAAACAAAAAACAAAACAAACAAAAAAAAAACCCTGTGACATTTTATTAGCTTTTATGATAATTACAATAATTACTTTACAAGGCACAAACCAGGAAATTCTTAATAAGACAATATAATTACAATACATAGTCAAAATAATGCTTCCTTACGTTCCTCACTTTGTTATTGTGAAGCTTGATTACTTAATGTTTGTGCAGACTTGCAGATGAAAAACACTGTGTAAATGCTAAACATTTTATTTTCTAGTTGTTAGAGGCTGCAGTGTAACTGATCATCTTTACACAATCCTTAAAAATGCAGACAGTTTTAAAACAGATATTTTCATGTAAAATAATATTTATTTTTATTTGTCTGTTGGGAGCTAGAACTGGGAAAGGATATGGTTCAATTGTAACATTACACTTCTGGGCATCCGGATAATGGGACAATGGTGCAATGCAAAGGGGTGAAACTCCATTGAAGTCAGTGTGCCAGCACTTATTTACTCTGGTAGAGAATTTGAGCTAGAAATGTTTGCTTAATCGTCACATTGATTGCTACCAAAATGAAACATTCCTAGGTGATTCGGTGCTGTGGCTGATGGAAATGAATCTAGAGAATGAGCAACTAAAGCTGACCAAACATTAAATTTAAAAAGAAAAAAATCACAAATTAATTTTGTCTAATCATAATAAAAAAAACCTGCCACAAAACACTGGGAATAGAAAAATCTGTTACTTCAACCCTTTTGCAGTAATCTGGTGTTGAATTAAGTAAAAACTTGTGAGTGTTCAGCAATGTGCAAATAAGCAAGTCTATGTAAACATTTGATGAATGGATTTGGTGCTCCTGAAATGTCACATGCAGGGCGGGTGCAAGGATGTTTTGCGCCCTAAGCAAAACTTCCACCTTGGGCCCCCCCTCCCCGATCCCTGTGGGAGCTCCCCATCCCTCCTCCGCCTGAGGCATCCCCCCCCCACGGCAGCTCCCTCCCTCCACCCTGAGGTGCCTCCCCCCGCCGCAGCTCCCCCTGGCTCAGGGAGCCATGCAGCAGCTCCCCACCCCAGCTCACCTCTGCTCCGCCTCTTCCCCAAGCACGCTGTCGCTGCTCCACTTCTCCCACCTCCCAGGCTTGCGGCGCCAATCAGCTGTTTGGCGCTGCAAGCCTGGGAGGGAGAGAAGCAGAGCAGGGCGGCGTGCTCAGGGGAGGAGGTGGAGCAGAGGTGAGCTGGGGTGGGGAGCGGTTCCCCTGCGTGCTGCGCCCCCCCCCCCTTATTCCTGCACGTGGCCCTCTCCATGCCCTCCTGCCCCAGGTCCCTCCGCCTAAATGCCGCCAACGACCGGAGCGGCCGAAGATCCAGTCACTGCTGAAGAACCCGAAATGCCGCCCCCCAAATGCTAGCACCCTAGGCGACCACCTAGGTCACCTAATGGGTTGTACCGGCCCTGGTCACATGTGGACAACACTGTAGGGTAAATTATTTTTTAAAAATGATTTCTAGTACAGTAAATCCTAGAGAGCCCCTGTGTGCTAGGTACTGCAACCTCTCTGGTTTATGATTAGTAGTAAACAGCCTTCCTCAGGGACTGGGCATGGGTGTGCACAAGCATTCCCTCTCAGAGCAGTACATGAGTGATGTCATGCTGGTGCATGAGACAGGAAGTGCAACTGACCATTAACAGAACAGCAAACCCGGTTGTGTGTGAAGGGCTGTCAAATATGCAAGGTAAATGGGAGAAAATAGAGAGAAATTTTCTAATTTGTCAGTTTTGGAAAGCTCTGATATTACATGTAACCAAAGCGGGTACAGTTTTCAGGTGGAACTGTTTTTTATTTATTTTTTGTGATGCTGTTCCTGTAAAGTAAACTACACTACTACTGTTGAAATATAAACACAGTAAAATCAATGTGTGTGGGTGTGTGTATATATATGTATGTATGTGTATATGTAGTCTGAGTGTATTAGGTGAAGTTGAAATTCTACTTCTGGACTCTTTTTCCCAAGTTAACAAAATATGCTGTAGCTATCACTCCAACAGAAATTATGGACATGATGTAGGAATTTCTGGGTGAAGTTTCATGGCCTGTGTTATGCACAAGGTCAGACTAGATCATAATAGTTTTTTCTGGCCTTAATCTATGAAAAATAATTTCTTCTAGTTTGAAATTTTCTATGCAGTCTTAGTTCAGTGGTGATTGTCTGAAGTGTCTGAGCAAAAACTGTTCATGTAGTCTATTTTTCAAGAATAAAACAGTACAAGTTGCCTACAAGTTCTGATCAGAAATACTATGTTCTGATAATTAAGCTAGACATTTCAAATCCCTTTTATATGGAAGATCTCTTTGAGATAAGAGGTTCTAGCGAAGTTTGAAGACAACTGGTTCTGTATTTTTAAAGTAATAATGAACAAAGTGAATGTGTGTGTGTGTTGGTCTGGGCCTGGAACAGCATGGCCTTTGACATACTTTACTTTCATGTTGCTAATAGTGCATTATAAATTCATGATATGGTGTAAAGAGCGAAAAATTAGGAATTAGCGCTCCTGGGTTCTTACCCTACCACTTCAATTGACTTGTTTGTCACAAGAGAGAGCATCTAATCCTCCTGGCTAATGGAAATCAGTCCTTGTCTCAGGTAACTTATACTCAAAAGATGGACAGGGAAACAGAGCTGAAATGACTTACCTAAAATCACACAGCAGGGCAGTGGCAGAGTAAGGATGGATGACCAGATGTCCTGATTTTATAGGGACAGTCCCAGTATTCAGGGCTTTTTCTTTTACAGGAGCCTAGTATCCACCACTGCCGTCCCAATTTTTCACACTTTCTATCTGGTCACCCTAGTCCCATGTGTTGCAGTCTAGTGCCTTATCCCCTGGACCACTCTGTTTGTTTGTCTCCACTCTGCCTTCCCTGTGTGCCTCAGCACTGACTTAGAGGGACTGCTTCTAAGAGTATCAGAGGGGTAGCCGTGTTAGTCTGGATCTCTAAAAGCAGCAGAGAATCCTTTGGCACCTTATAGACTAACAGACGTTTTGGAGCGTGAGCTTTTGTGGGTGAATACCCATTTGTCAGACGCAGGTAGTGGAAATTTCCAGGGGCAGGTAGTGGAAATTTCCACTGCCTGCGTCTGACGAAGTGGGTATTCACCCACGAAAGCTCACGCTCCAAAACGTCTGTTAGTCTATAAGGTGCCAAAGGATTCTTTGCTGCTTCTAAGAGGAATCTCATCTATCTTCTGAGACTGTCCTGTTAAAGGATTATTTTGAGCTGCAGAGAGATTTTGAAAACAAATGTAGCCTCCACTACACCATGCTGATACATTGAACAGCAGCAACGAAAATATCATTTTTAACCTAAACAGCCATGCAAGATGCTAGCTCAGTCTTTTGTAGCTGGTATACTGTTAGCTTCAAAGCATGCCATTTAACAGGGCACTAGAAGCGATCCTTGAAAAGCTTGCTTCCTGCATCAAAAGCAGTAACATTAAACATGAAAAATAAATCCACATTTGTTTTATATAGTGCCTTAGGCCCAGACAGCACAGGGGTATGCAAAAGAGGCCAAATTAATCTCTGGCATAAGTCCGTAGAGTCACATTGGGTATGAATTTGACTCATTGTGTAGAATGTTTCCGTAACACAGAGTATGCTTCTGCATTGTTTTGAACACCCCAAACACAGTGACTTTTGGTTGTACAAAGAATGCAGAATTGGGGCTAAAGTCTACAATGCTGAACTTGGGCACAGTCCTCTAAGATGCTGAACTCTGTCTCCCACCAAACCAGCACTTAAGCATGTGCTTTACTTTAAGCTTGTGAGTAGTCTCTTGAAGTCATATCCTTCCGCTCTGACTTGGATCATTCAAAACCATTAGAGGACTTTGGGATCCTTCTGGATGCCTTAAAAATAAGACACTATATATAGGAGCTTCAGGTATAATTCACCAGTCTATCTGCTGCATGGTGCAACTGAAAGTCATAGTATGGACTGAAACAGAGATCTCTGACTGTAAACAGAGGTGCAGTGACAAAACAGTTGGCTCTGGGTTCATATATACCTGCACAAGTTTTGATGGCTCTGAGTTAACACACACACATTAGCTGAAAACCTGGCCCTATTGAAGTCAAATGGGAGTTCTGCTATTGACTTCTATGAGGCCAAAATGTCATCCTGTCAGGCTGGCTGCACTGGCTCTAGGGTGACCAGATGTCCCGATTTTATAGGAACAGTCCCAATATTTGGGGCTTTTTCCTATATAGGCTCCTATTATCCCCCATCCCCGTCCCGATTTTTCACACTTGCTATCTGGTCACCCTAAGTGGCTCACAAGCATGACCATGAGTGCCTATCTTAGGACAGACTTAGTCAAGAACAGGGCAGAAACCCCAGTGTTCTATAATTAGATTTCACCAACCCAGCAACAAATGTGAACTCCTGGATCAATATAACAGTCTTACCATGGAGTCTAAGACAGTCCCCTTAGACTTTCCAGTCTATCTTGCCACCCCGTGATAAATGGTCACTTACACCAAAAAATTACACCATATTCAGGTTGCTTCCAGTCCCAAGAACCCATCACTTACCCATGATCAATTGGTTTCCTACAACTTAAACCAAAGACAGTGCCTGTAGCCAATCCTATCATAAACTACCTAAAGGTTTATTAACTATGAGAAATAAATTAATGTTATTTACAGGTTAAAACAAACAAACATATACACACAAAGGAGTTACCATCTATATTCTAAGAGTGACAGTTGTAGTGATCTGTCCCAAAGTGTCTTTCAGGGTGTACCCAGGGGGTAACCCCTGGGGATCTCTGGCTTCAGTTTGGTTTCTCTGACCCTGTGAGAGTTCAAATAGCAAAGAGATGAAAAATCTTCACATCAACTATTTTTATTTCCGTCTTCCAGCATTCATAGCAATGGGACAAGGTGGAGGCTATCCAAAAGTGGCCTGTCCCAAAGTCAAAGAAACAGGTCCAATCCTTCTTAGGCTTGGCCGGGTGCTACAGGCGATTTGTACCACACTACAGCCAAATCGCTGCACCACTGACCGACCTGACCAAGAAACCCCAGCCAACTACAGTTAAATGGACTGATGAGTGTCAGGAAGCCTTTACCCAACTTAAGGCGATGCTCACGTCTGACCCTGTCCTAAGGGCCCCAGACTTTGACAAACCATTCCTAGTAACCACCGATGCATCTGAGCGTGGTATAGGAGCAGTTCTCATCCAGGAAGGTATCATAGCTTTCCCACTCAGATTTGAACCTTAGCGTTCATAACCTGAGAAGCTAGCATGAACCCCTCTAAGCTTAATTACAGCTTAGATTTGATATCGCTGCCACCAGCCAAGAATTTCCAGTGTCTTG
>NC_133771.1:25007237-25168122 GCF_003597395.2 Chelonoidis abingdonii | reverse complement strand
AGGGTCAAGCCTAAAATGGTTAAACGGACTTTACTCAAGTAGACCAAGAAGAGAAAAAAGAAGTGGAGATATAAGGAAAAAATGTTTGCCTACAATAGGCTGTAAATTAGTTCCTTGGCTTATTGATTCATAGTAAAAAAAAAAAAACAAAACAAAAAACAAAACAAACAAAAAAAAAAACCCTGTGACATTTTATTAGCTTTTATGATAATTACAATAATTTACTTTACAAAGGCACAAACCAGGAAATTCTTAATAAGACAATATAATTACAATACATAGTCAAAATAATGCTTCTTACTTCCTTCACTTTGTTATTGTGAAGCTTTGATTACTAATGTTTGTGCAGACTTGCAGTGAAAAACCTGTGTAAATGCTAAACATTTTATTTTCTAGTTGTTAGAGGCTGCAGTGTAACTGATCATCTTTACACAATCCTTAAAAATGCAGACAGTTTAAAACAGATATTTTCATTTAAAAAATATTTATTTTTATTGTGTCTGTTGGGAGCTAGAATGGGAAAGGATATGGTTCAATTGTAACATTACATTCTGGGCATCCGGATAATGGGACAATGGTGCAATGCAAAGGGTGAAACTCCATTGAATCAGTGTGCCAGCACTTATTTACTCTTGGTACGAGAATTGACTAGAAATGTTTGCTTAATCGTCACATTGATTGCTACCAAAATAAACATTCCTAGGTGCGGTGCTGTGGCTGATGGAAATGAATCTAGAGAATGAGCAACTAAGCTGCCAACAACATTAAATTTAAAAAGAAAAAAATCACAAATTAATTTGTCTAATCATAATAAAAAAAACCTGCACAAAACACTGGGAATAGAAAAATCTTGTTACTTGTCAACCTTTTGCAGTAATCTGTGTTGAATTAAGTAAAACTTGTGAGTGTTCAGCAATGTGCAAATAAGCAAGTCTATGTAACATTTGATGAATGGATTTGGTGCTCCTGAAATGTCACATGCAGGGGTGGGTGCAGGATGTTTGCGCCCTAAGCAAACCCACTGGGCCCCCTCCCGATCCCTGTGCCCATCCCTCCTCCTGCTGAGGCATCCCCCCCCCAGGCAGCTCCCTCCCTCCACCCTGAGGTGCCTCCCCCCGCCGCAGCTCCCCTGGCTCAGGGAGCCATGCAGCAGCTCCCACCCCAGCTCACCTCTGCTCCGCCTCTTCCCAAGGCACGCTGTCGCTGCGCCACTTCTCCCACTCCCAGGCTTGCGGCGGCCAATCAGCTGTTTGCGCTGCAAGCCTGGGAGGGAGAGAAGCAGAGCAGGGCGGCGTGCTCAGGGGAGCGAGTGGAGCAGAGGTGAGACTGGGTGGGGAGCGGTTCCCCTGCGTGCTGCGCCCCCCCCCCCCTTATTCCTGCACGTGGCCCTCTCATGCCCTCCTGCCCCAGGTTCCTCCGCCTAAATGCCGCCAACGACCGGACGGCCGAAGATCCAGTCACTGCGAAGAACCCGAAATGCCGCCCCCAAATGCTAGCACCCTAGGCGACCACCTAGTGGTCACCTAATGGGTTTGTACCGGCCCTGGTCACATGTGGACAACACTGTAGGGTAAATTATTTTTTAAAATGATTTCTAACAGTAAATCCTAGAGCCCTGTGTGCTAGGTACCTGCAACCCTCTGGTTTATGATTAGTAGTAAACCAGCCTTCCTCAGGGACTGGGCGATGGGTGACAAGCATCCCTCTCAGAGCAGTACATGAGTGATGTCATGCTGGTGCATGAGACAGGAAGTGCAACTGACCATTAACAGAACAGCAAACCCGGTTGTGTGGAAGGGCTGTCAAATACCAAGGTAAATGGGAGAAAATAGAGAGAAATTTTCTAATTGTCATTTTGGAAAGCTCTGATTACGTAACCAAAGCGGGTACAGTTTCAGGTGGAACTGTTTTTTATTTATTTTTTGTGGATGCTGTCCTGTAAAGTAAACTACACTACTACTGTTGAAATATAAACAAGTAAAATCAATGTGTGTGGGTGTGTTATATATATGTTATGTATGGTGATATGTAGTCTGAGTGTATTAGGTGAAGTTGAAATTCTACTTCTGGACTCTTTTTCCCCAAGTAATTAACAAAATATGCTGTAGCTATCACTCCAACAGAAATTATGGACATGATTAGGAATTTCTGGTGAAGTTTCATGGCCTGTGTTATGCACAGGTCAGACTAGATCATAATAGTTTTTTCTGGCCTTAATCTATGAAAATAAATTTCTTCTAGTTTGAAATTTCTATGCAGCTTAGTTCAGTGGTGATTGTCTGAAGTGTCTGAGCAAAACGTTCATGTAGTCTATTTTTCAAGAATAAAACAGTACAAGTTGCCTACAAGTTCTGATCAGAAATACTATGTTCGATAATTAAGCTAGACATTTCAAATCCCTTTTATATGGAAGATCTCTTTGAGATAAGAGGTCTAGCGAAGTTTGAAGACAACTGGTCTGTATTTTTTAAAGTAATAATGAACAAAGTGAATGTGTGTGTGTGTGGTCTGGGCCTGGAACAGCATGGCCTTTGACATACTTTACTTCATGTTGCAATAGTGCATTATAAATTCATGATATTGTGTAAAGAGCGAAAATTAGGAATTAGCGCTCCTGGGTTCTTACCCTACCACTTCAATTGACTTGTTTGTCACAAGAGCAGCATCTAATCCTCCTGGCTAATGGAAATCAGTCCTTGGTCTCAGGTAACTATACTCAAAAGATGGACAGGGAAACAGAGCTGAAAATGACTTACCTAAAATCACACAGCAGGGCATGGCAGAGTAAGGATGGATGACCAGATGTCCTGATTTTATAGGGAACAGTCCCAGTATTCAGGGCTTTTTCTTTTACAGGAGCCTAGTATCCACACTGCCGTCCCAATTTCACACTTTCTATCTGGTCACCCTAGCCCATGTGTTGCAGTCTAGTGCTTATCCCCTGACCACTCTGTTTGTTTGTCTCCACTCTGCTTCCCTGTGTGCCTCAGCACTGACTTAGAGGGACTGCTTCTAAGAGTATCAGAGGGGGTATGCCGTGTTAGTCTGGATCTCTAAAAGCAGCAGAGAATCCTTTGGCACCTTATAGACTAACGACGTTTTGGAGCGTGAGCTTTTGTGGGTGAATACCCATTTGTCAGACGCAGGTAGTGGAAATTTCCAGGGCAGAGTAGTGGAAATTCCACTGCCTGCGTCTGACGAAGTGGGTATTCACCCACGAAAGCTCACGCTCCAAAACGTCCTGTAGTCTATAAGGTGCCAAAGGATTCTTTGGCTGCTTCTAAGAGGAATCTCATCTATCTTCTGAGACTGCCTGTTAAAGGATTATTTGAGCTGCAGAGAGATTTTGAAAACAAATGTAGCCTCCACTACCATGCTGATACATTTGAACAGCAGCAACGAAATATCATTTTTAACCTAAACAGCCATGCAAGATGCTAGCTCAGTCTTTTGTAGCTGGTATACTGTTAGCTTCAAAGCATGCATTTAACACGGCATAGAAGCGATCCTTGAAAAGCTTGCTTCCTGCATCAAAGCAGTACTTAAACATGAAAAAATAAATCCAATTTGTTTTATATAGTGCCTTAGGCCCAGACAGCACAGGGGTATGCAAAAGAGGCCAAATTAATCTCTGCATAAGTCCGTAGAGTCACATTGGGTATGAATTTGACTCATTGTGTAGAATGTTTCCGTAACACAGAGTATGCTTCTGCATTGTTTGAACACCCCAAACACAGTGACTTTTGGTTGTACAAAGAATGCAGAATTGGGGCTAAAGTCTACACATGCGCGAACTTGGGCACAGTCCTCTAAGATGCTGAACTCTGTCTCCCACCAAACGAGCACTTAAGCATGTGCTTTACTTTAAAGCTTGTGAGTAGTCTCTTGAAGTCATATCCTTCCGCTCTGACTTGGATCATTCAAAACCATTAGAGGACTTTGATCCTTCTGGATGCCTTAAAAATAAGACACTATATATAGGAGCTTCAGGTATAATTCACCAGTCTATCTGCTGCATGGATTGCACTGAAAGTCATAGTATGACTGAAACAGAGATCTCTGACTGTAAACGAGGTGCAGTGACAAACAGTTGCTCTGGTTCATATATACTGCACAAGTTTTGATGGTCTGAGTTAACACCACACATTAGCTGAAAACCTGGCCCTATGAATCCAATGGGAGTTCTGCTATTGAC
The DNA here is from genome assembly GCF_003597395.2 of Chelonoidis abingdonii. Classification (NCBI taxonomy): domain Eukaryota; kingdom Metazoa; phylum Chordata; order Testudines; family Testudinidae; genus Chelonoidis; species Chelonoidis abingdonii. The sequence goes on along the minus strand of NC_133771.1, from coordinate 25,163,927 downwards.
TTCTATGAGGCCAAAATGTTCGTCCTGTCAGGCTGGCTGCACTGGCTCTAGGGTGACCAGGATGTCCGATTTATAGGAACAGTCCCAATATTTGGGCTTTTTCCTATATAGGCTCCTATTATCCCCCATCCCGTCCGATTTTCACACTTGCTATGTGTCACCCTAAGTGGCTCACAAGCATGACATGCGAGTGCCTATCTTAGACAGACTTAGTCAAGAACAGGGCAGAATCCCGGTTCTATTAATTAGATTTCACCAAGGCGGGAACAAATGTGGACTCCTGGATCAATATAAACAGTCTACCATGGAGTCTAAGACAGTCCCTAGACTTTCCAGTCTATCTTGCACACCCGTGATAAATGGTCACTACACCAAAAAATTACACCATATTCAGGTTGCTTCCAGTCCCAAGAACCCATCACTTACCCATTGATCAATTGGTTTCCTACAACTTAACCAAGAACAGTGCCTGTAGCCAATCCTATCATAAACTACCTAAAGGTTATAACTATGAGAATAAAATTAATGTTATTTACAGGTTAAAACAAACAAACAATACACACAAAGGAGTTAACCATCTATATTCTAAGAGTGACAGTTGTAGTGATCTGTCCCAAAGTGTCTTTCAGGGTGTACCCAGGGGGTAACCCCTGGGGATCTCTGGCTTTCAGTTTGGTTCTCTGACCCTGTAGAGTTCAAATAGCAAAGAGATGAAAAATCTTCACATCAACTATTTTTATTTCGTCTTCCAGCATTCATAGCAATGGGAAAGGGAAGGCTATCCAAATGGCCTGTCCCAAAGTCAAAGAAACAGGTCCAATCCTTCTTAGGCTTGGCCGGGTGCTACAGGCGATTTGTACCACAGCTACAACCAAATCGCTGCACCACTGACGACCTGACCAAGAAACCCAGCCAACTACAGTTAAATGGACTGATGAGTGTCAGGAAGCCTTTACCCAACTTAAGGCGAATGCTCACGTCTGACCCTGTCCTAAGGGCCCAGACTTTGACAAACCATTCTATAAACCACCGATGCATCTGAGCGTGGTATAGGAGCAGTTCTCATGCAGGAAGGACGGATCAGAACTTCCATCCTGTCGTTTCTCAGCAAGAACTATCGGAGAGGAAAGCACTGGTCAGTCAGTGAAAAAGGAATGCTATGCCATTGTGTACGGCCTGGAAAAGCTACGCCCATACGTTTGGGGACGGCGGTTCCAGCTACAAACTGACCATGGCTGCGCTAAAGTGGCTTCATACAGCCAAAGGAAAACAAGAAACTTCTTCGTTGCAGTCTAGCTCTCCAAGATTTTGATTTTGAAATTCAACACATTTCAGAAGCTTCTAACAAAGTAGCTGATGCATCTCCCGCGAGAATTTCCCAGAATACACTGGTTAACTTGTCCTTAAAATGTAGAAGCTTGTAGTTACATGCTTAGTGTATATGTAAGGTGCATGTGTTGTATTACTCTGCTTTAGTTTAAAGTCTAGGAAGAAATCACCACCAGTGAGATTTTACACGTCGTGTGATTGGGGGGCGTGTCATAAGTAGATAGGTAGGGTTAATTTCTTTTTACCTGTAAGGGTGGACAGGGGAATCAAGCACCTGACCAGAGGACCAATCAGAGAACTGGATTTTTTTTTAAAGTCTGGGAGGAAAGGAACTCGGGCTTTTGTTTCTCCCGGCTATGGATTGAAACAGCTTTCTGCTCTAACTCCAATCTTCTTTCTAATATTCTACTATCAAGTGTGAGTACAAAGGAAACAAAGCATAAGCTGTTAGTGCTTTGGTTTGTAATTACATGTGTTGATTTTGCTGGACTGGTTTAATTGGGCATCTTTAAATCAGACTGTTTATTCCTATTTTCTTATAAGCCACATCCTGTATTGAATTTCTTAATGGCAGTGTTTTAGCATATGTAAGCTCTTTCTTTTTATATAAAGTTTTCTTTTTAAAACTTGTGAGAGTTTCTTTTCCTAGGTGAGGGCAAGGGGAGAGGAATTCTGTGCCGGAGCTCGTCTACCTCTGTGGGACAGGCTAGGGGAGGGGAGCCCAGGCTCTGTGTTTACTTTCCATTGTCCAGGGCGGGAACAACGGGGAAAAGTTACAGGGAATAGAGGTAAGATTAGTCTGTTTCCCTGTGTTGGAGGGCTGTCGTGTTTGGAGAAGAGGAGGCAAGTTTCTCGATTGTGATGTAAAAGGAGATTACATCCAATTCCCTCAGGTTGCTCAGAGAGGAGGAAGGGAGGGGAGATAATTCCTTGCCGGTAAGACTCAGACTTCTGAGTCTTGGGGGTCTTTCCAGAGGAAGTTGGGGAGGCCAGAGAGGGGGTCCCCCAAGGAATATTTGGGGAACCCGGGCTGATAGGAGCCAAAATCCTATCTGGTGGCAGCGAGATAAGATCCAAGCTGGTACAAGCTTGGGGGGAATCATAGTAAGCACCCAGATTTTGGACGCTAAGGTCCAGATTTCAGACAGACGTTTACCACAGAGGGCCCGGGCATCAGTCATTTCCAAGCCTGTCTGACAGGAGTCCTCCATCCTCCTGCTGTTTGCAAATGGACTGGAAACACACAAATGTGTTCATATGCCTTTTTTTTACATAACAGTAAAAATGCATATATTTCCAAAAGCAGTGGTAACCTGTGACATAGATTTGTTTTTAAGTGTTGTGTTTTCAGGGAATCCTACATATTGCAGGAAGATAAGTGTATTGTTGTTTGTATTATGATACCAAGCGGCCATGGCTCCATTGTGTTGGGCACTGTACAGGCATCTAACAAATAGATGATCATTGCCCAGAAGAATTTACAGTCTAAATTCAAAGCTGAATGATATCAGATGGGTATAACGAATAGATTTAGGTGGGAGCAAAAATGAACAATGACAGTTCTGTACAGTGGAATAGCCCCTGATTCCAGCAAGCCACTGTCAAGTGTTTTGTAGCATCATTGCATAGGTGAGTTTTAAGAAGAGATTGAAAGGGGAAGGATGTGGTGGTCTTGGGGACTTTTACAGGGAGCAAATTCCATGCACAAGGGACAAGATAGAAAGAATCATGATGGTGCTTGCCCAGAAATTTGACAAAACCACAATCCAGGGTGGCATTGTTGGCTGGTCAGAGGTGGAAGTCTACATCTTGATTCTATACAAGAAATGATAGGGGTGGTAGGGATAGTCCAGGAAGGGCCTTAAGACTGAAGGCAAGTAGTTTGTGTTTGAAGTGGTAGAGAAGAGGAAGGCAGTGGGGATGCAAAAAGGGGGAGGAGGTGATGTGATCCAAGTGCCAAACCAGGAAGATGATGTTTGCAGCAGCATTTTAAATGGCATGAAGTGGGGCAAGATGGGATTTTTTCCAAAAGAGAGAGGAAGAAGAAAGTTGTGAAAACAAAAATACTAAGGGATGATGATGAGACTTTAAGCTGTTAGTACAGAGAGGAAAGGCCTGATCTTAGTGATGCTGTACAAGAAGCAGCAAGATTTGTTTGGGTCTAGTGAGAGGGATGACTCACAGTCGGTACCTTGGTTACATATGACTTTATTTCCCATTGACTTCTCCCACATTCTTTTCTTTTTGCAGACCTTCTTCAGATCTTTAACATACTCTCTTTTTTAGGAGTAATTCACTACAGCAACATGACAAATAGGAAATTTACCTACTGCTTGAACTTTTCAGGAAAGTTTCATAGTAAATTGCTACTATTTCCTGCATTCCAAGGCACCAGACCCTGTGGGAACGCAAGGTCCTAAAAGGCCACTGTAAACATGTAGCACTGTCAAAATGGATCTGCACTATTCTTTTTAGTGGTCTTGGTTTTCACAGAAATAATTTAAATGCAGAATTGAGTTATAAGCTACAAAATGCTTTTGCACATATTATCTGTTCTTTAACTAGCCAGAGGCTTTATTTGGTTAATACCTGTAAAGGTAGTTGAGGATATAAGAGTATGACATTTTGGCCAAAACATTTAAGTAGTGATTAAATAAAATAATAAAATACCTCAGTTGCATTGCTGGTCTCAGGTTGATTGATTTAAAACCTCATTTACTGTCTGAGATTTCCCTCCTACAAATTAATATGATTACCATGGGGTGCAGGATGTGGGGTTGAGGGGACCTGTCAGCACCAGATTTGCAGTTGAAGAAAAGAATGAGGGGAAAGGATAAAAAGGATGTTACTACATGCACAACAGAAGCCAGGAGACTTTGCATTATTTTATTTTTGAATAATTAATCTCCAGTCATATATTTGTTAGAAAGCAGTTTGACAAGTATTTTGTGAAAGGAACCGAATGTGATAGCCAGATTAAAGCAATTGTTCCGTCTAATCACACTCTATTTTTCCTCATTAGCAAAGGCACAATGTTCAGTATGAATATTTTCCTTGTCAACATCATCAGTACTAAGACTGCTTTTCAGTTATTGCCTTACTCATTAATACCTATTAAATAAGTCTAGTTTCATAGGAAATACATGGTACTCAGAGAGCTTCTCACACTCTCCATGGCATCCTGCAGACTTGCTGCATTGTGCTACCTACACTGGCTATATTTGAGCTTCTGTAAAGTTACAAAATACAGCACTCACTTATAAAGGGAATTGCTGGAAGAATTCCTTGATTTTTTCCAGAATGCAGAAATCGGTGTAGGCTTTACTTTTCCGTTCGCATACTGCTCATCACAATAGTATCTGAGTGCCTTCTTGTCGTGTATTAAGCAAAGTGACTAACGTATCACGTGTTTGTTTTTTCATCATTTCACCAGGGGAAGAAGTGAGAAGTGTGTACAGTGAAGTGCTTTGTTTTGGATTTTTGTTTTGTCACAACATACATTTGTCTGCATACAATACAGATTTAAAGTCAGACTCAGTATTAATTCATATCACTTTGAGTTGTGAGGAGAATCTGGACTGGCTAGTAGTTTGAGAGATTTCTGATGAAAACTCAGGTGCTGCAAGAACACTTTCCTCTGAGTCTGCATGAAGCAATACCCCATCATTCTGTTAGGAGTACTGTCCTGACTCGCTGTCTTTCAGACGAAATGTACTGCTTCAGAAAGCACAAGTGAGAGTGTGTGTGTGTGCACACGCAACACTAACTTACTGGGGAAAGTTCTTTTCTATATAAATATCCTTGACTCTATTCTCTGCCTAGAAGAGAATTTTTATTGTTTTTAGTAAAAAATGTAGTTTAATTGGCCAAATTGGAATAAGGATGTGTCTCATTCACGCCTGAGTAAGGGCATCTACACAGAGCTAGCTGTGGCAGCTCTCTGCACCTCATGGAGCACTCAAATGTCAATTTATCCAGTTCAGGCCAGGCAGCAAGACACATCACATAAGTGGGGCAGGCTTCAGTACACCAAATGCATCACTTATTCCTTTGGGAATTCTGCACCGTTGCATGATGCAAAATTTGCTCAGAATTAGTGTTCTGTTTAGAATTTCCTTTTTCTCTTGCAGAAGTGTGCTGCAATGCTTCTGGTCACCACTATGAGCTGCTGGACCCAGTCCATCAGAGTCCAGTTCACAGCTTGCAAATAAAAGACATGGCTGGGTGGAGGGGGAGGGAGCTGAACTTTTAATGGCCCGGTCGGCAATGCTGACCAGAGCCGCTGCGACCCAGTGCTTTCCATTCCGTGACCCAGTATTGGGTCATGCCCTGCAGTTTGAAAACCACTGTTCTATAGTGTTCTTTTGCAGAATTTTAAAATACTATGTACAGAATTTTTAACTTTTTGGTGCAGAATTCCCCCAGGAGTAATCTCTTCTTCCTGTTTGCCTGTACAGTGCATGATGCATCAGTTCACTGGCCAACAGCAAGAGCTGTGCTGGATGTAAGAACATAAGAGCTGTCATACTGGGTGAGATCATGTCTTGCCCGGTATTCTGTCTTTGACGTTGGTCCATACCACACCTTCAAGGTGAGTGTACAGAACAGGACAATTTCAAACGATCCATCTCTGGCTTCCACACTTAGTTTTTGGTACTCAAAGGTTTAGGGTTGCCCCAAGCATGGGGTTGCATCCCTGATCATTATGGCTAATAGCTATTGATAGATCTATTCTCCATGAATTTATCTAGTGCTTTTTTGAACTCAGTTATACTTCTGGCCATCACAACTTCCCATGGCAATAAGTTTCACAGGTTAGTCATGCGTTGTGTGAAGAAATACTTTCTCTTGTTTGTATTAAACCTGCTGCCTCTTAATTTCATCAGGTGACCCTTAGTTTTTGTATTGTGTGAAAGGATAAATAACACTTCTCTATTCACTTTTTTCCACCCCATTGATGATTTTATAGTCCTCTGTCCCCCCAGTCATCTCTTTTCTAAGGTGAACAGCCCTAATCTTTTAGTCTCTCCTCGTATGGAAGCTGTTTCATACCATTGATCGTCTTTGCTGTTCTTCACTGAATCTTTTCCAGTTCCATTATATCCCTGTTGAGATGAGGCAACCAGAACTGGCTACAGTATTCAACGTGTGGCTACACCATGGATTTAAACAGTGACACTATGTTTTCTATCTTATTTTCTATCCCTTTCCTAATGGTTCCTAAAATATGGCTAGCCTTTTGACTGCTGCTGTGCACGTTATGTCATCATACAGTTAAAGACCACACTGATTGAAATTAATGTTCTCAACAGAGGAGACTTAAATATGGTGTGGCAACTAGTGAGGCTCACTAAACTACAGGATTATATGTAGACTTAATGTTAGGGTTGTAGAACCTTTACCTGTGAATTTTTTGAGTTTCTGTGATTCATAGTGCTTTATTTTTTATTAACTATAATATTTTAATGCTGTTTTAAAGGGCAATGTAGTCTCAACCTTAACTCTGTCTTTACAAAATCTTTCAACTGGGAATATATTTAAAGGTATAAGAAGGAGCAGTGGGTAACTCATTTGAATATTTCATTGTCATTTTCTGAAAAGTAATTGATATCTCAAAGAGACAAGATACTTTTTCGTTTTCTCCTGTGTATTATGATTTGTAAGATGTCTTATTACCCTTTGAATGACACAACCTGAAGGAGCTAATATAAAATGCTTAGAATAAAGAGATTCTATCTCTGACACCCATGGAGAAAAGCCATAGGAATAAAACTGAACCTCCGAAGAATTTTATTACCATTTGTGCCATTGCAGTTAAGGTTATGCTAGCCCTTCCATTAAAACCCTCACATGGTGTAGTGTTTATAACCTAACTGATTGAATTAGAGCTAACATATCCTGAGCAAACTTTAAATACAAGATAAGAGTAAGCATTTAAATAACAGTAAGTATGTGCCACAAACAAAGGGCCATGTCATCTCGTATGTGAGGAAAGCCATGACAGAGAGTAGTAAACTCAGCAAGTTTCCCTTTCATCTTTATGGTCCCACTGAGAGGGTGCATGTATGGGATGCAGGAGGTCATGTCCCCTCACAACTGATTGAAGATGCAACCCCTGACCCGCCAGATCTTGGATGATCCATGGAGGCCAGAGCCTCTAATGTCTATGCTCCCTCTTCACTACTGCTGTGGCAGCATGGAGCTGTTTTTAGCAATGACTCTCTTCTGACAGCCGGACCTACACTAGCCCTACACATCAGGGATTCCAAGGTAGGGGGAGGGCATGGTGATGTTATAGTACCTGATCCAACTTCTCACCTGCCCCCTTCCATGCTATGGAAACTGATTCCTGCAGTGCAGCCATGGAAATTGCTTCTCCAATTGGAGGAGAGGGGAAACAAACCTTAGAGCTAGTAGTGCCTTCACTTTAATACTACCATCTAGTTCCCTTCCACTTATGGACAAAATGGACAGTCTAAGCCAAAGGTAGGAAATTCATAGCTAGATGGACTGTGCCGGGGGAGAGAGAGAGAGACAAGGAATACTGAAGGGATATAGGGTGGCCAGAAAATAGTCAGCAGTTTGTATAAGCATTCAAAGCAACCTTCCAAACTTTACACACTGATCTAACTCACTAGCAACATTGTCTTCTTTTTTTAATTATTGATTTGCCATGGTCTCACATTAAAAAAACCAAAACAACAAGAAACTCACATACCAATAAAATTCGCTTTGCCATTATGTATTGAAGATGAAAACAGTTTTCCCAGTAAGAAGACTTACTGATACATAGTTATGGCCTGCTCCTCTGCTTCTTTATGCAACAAGGAACATGTGGTTGTTATTTTATATGATATCACTAGCTGAGGGCCCACTAGCTGTGATGTCTGTAATCGATAAATTATGCGTGAACTATGGTTCTTCTCCACATCAAGCCATGTTTTTACATTTCAGTCCCCAGCGCGTTTGCTTGGTTTTGTTTGATTTTTCTGCCTCCTCGGTGCCAATTTTAAAGTTAGTCTCATCTTAATAATTGTGAGAAAATCATATTCTGTTGGTTTTGGCCAGAAGAATGATCTGGAATGAATGGATGAAGACAAAGCTCCATATCTTAAACATATCATATATAGTTTTGCAAATGAAACCCAGGCTCAGACAATTTGTATAAAGTAAACAAACTTACTTCCTCACAAGAAGTACCAGTTGTTCACCAACTGACCAGTTTGAAAAACCCACATAAATAAATCATGTGTATTGCAAGCTCTTGGAAAAGACACCGTGTCTATCTCTGTTTGTACAGCACCTAGCACAGTTCTGGTTGGGACATGTGTGCATTACTATAATTTAATTATTAAATAAATAAAGAATGAGACTTTGATTTGTGCCTGGCTCATCTATATTGTTTCAATAGAAAAAGTTTTTTGACAATATTATAGTTCTAGGATGTGCCACTCTGAAGCCTAAAATGTGTGAGTCAGTGGGAAGTGATGAAAACAGCTTCAAGCATGTTCCGAGCTCTTTGTTCAGCATATCACCAGGTTGAGTCAAAACTGGGATTCATAATCTGTTACCATCCAATTTTTAAGTTATCAGACATTTTGACTTTATATGCCTTACCAGTATCTATGCCACACTAAGAGTTCTAGACCATTGCTGTAGCAGAGGTAACTCAACCAATCGCCATCCTTACTCGCCAACTAATTTGCATGGAACAATTTAATTGGTCATATAAGGGAGACTGAACAGATGGTGAATTACTTGACACAACTGCCACACCTATGCAACAGCTTCAGCTACTAGTCATTATTAAGATTATTGTTAAAGTGCTGAGCACCTGTATCTCCCATTGACTTCTGTGGGAGTTGAAAATCAGCCTCTTTTATTTAGGTACCTAAATTATGGGTTGAGGAGAATAAATTTAGCCACCCAAGTCTGAAAATGTTAGTAATTAATTAATTTATCCTTACTAAACCCCCTATGAAATAGAGTAAGTAACTTTTATTATTCCTAGGTGGGGAATCTGAATCAGAGAGAGTATTAGTTGTTTTTTTATGTAGTTAGCACCACTGTTGTGCATGCCGCTTTACAGATGCTGAAGAAGATGAGCTCCTTGCCCTAAAGAGCTTTGAATGGGAAATCAGAGTGCTCAGCACCATGTAAGAGGCACAACTTAGGACTGTGTCATGTCTGTTCCAAAAGGCTTTTTTAAAATATATTTTTATAGATAATGATTGTTTTTGTAATACATTTAATGCTATGATGTAAAGTCCATAGAAGCAGTCAAATGTCAGGAATTCATGGTTCCCAGCTCTGGGCTCGTTTCACTAATGGCAAGATTATAATATGCGTTGTGCTTGGTTTTCTTTCTTATTCACTGTGTAGCACATCATAGATTTAGTATTAAAATCCTGTCTTTTAGCTGCAGTGACATAGAGCTGGATAATCTTTGCTGACTTACCTGGGTTTGTTGACTTAGTCTTCAGGCAATTAGGTGCTGCACAATTTATTCAAGCCCAGCTGATTGTGGAGCATCCCACATCCCCTTGGACATGTGGAATGGGAAGGGGGAGGACTTTATAAATAAAAGTAATTGCACTCTCACCCATCACAGTTTACTGAAATGTCTGCAAATATTGGTGGCATTTTTAAAGGCCATTTATGTGTCCTTCCCTATAGTTTATTCCTCTGGCTGGAGGAGTGAATAGTGCAATCTTTATGATGTTCATTTAATATGTTCATTTCTTCCAATCATGAATCAATAAATGAAATCCAGTGACCTCACTCTATAATACTACTCACTGCAAACATCATCACAAAATCAGTACCTGTGAACTGCACAGTTTGTATTAGAATATGATTGCTATGATACAGGGCAATATATTAATTATGACCATGACATTTTCAAATGACTTCTGTTAAAATTATGGCTGAGGGAAATATGTACCTCACTAGAACAGTGTTTCTCAAACTTGTTCCGCCGCTTGTTTAGGGAAAGCCCCTGGCGGGCCGCACCAGTTTGTTTACCTGCCACATCCGCACGTTCAGCCAAATGTAGCTCCCAGTAGCTGTGGTTCACTGCTCCAGGCAATGGGAGTTGCTGGAAGTGGCACAGGCCGAAGGACGTACTGGACGCTGCTTTCTGCAGCTCCCATTAGCTTGGAGCAGGGAACCGCGGCTACTTGGAGCTGCAGTCGGCTGAACCTGCGGATGTGGCAGGTAAACAAACCAACCCAGCCCTCCAGGGGTTTTCCTTGCACAAGTGGTAGAACAAGTTTGGGAACCACTGTACTAGAATATAGCAAAACTTTATTAGAGCAAGAGCTTAACAATTTCATCGCTAATCATCAAATCTGTTAGTCTCCCTTAAATTAATGTGACTGAGGCATTTTCCAGAGGAGAGTTGACTGTGCTTTATGCAGCATTTGCCCATCAATGTCACATCCTAAATGTACCTCCCCATTTGTAAAACTTCCCAAATCATCTTTTTTTATGTTTGATCATTACAATAATCCTCTTTTCTTTCTAATCTTGGATGATCAGCTATAAATCAGGTTTGGAGGTAGTATTTTCCATTTGCCTGTTGTTGTCATTCAGTGATGATTGGATTGAAATTATGTCTCTCTGGTATCCTAACAGAGTAAAGGAATGATATATTATTATACACAAATGAATCTGCCATGCCAGGGAACTGAAGAGATCTTGAAACTCTTGATTATTGACCTAAGCAAATACTGGGTTTTCAGTAAAAAAGCATTGTGTATATGCCACAGTAATAGAATGGCTCTGTTGTTAATGTTAAGGGACATTGAGAAGGTTTAAGGGTCTGTTCCAGCTTTTGCAGTCAAACCCCGCACTGGGGAATAGGGTGAGTATAGGTCAGGAGCTATGGAGGTCCCTTGCACCAGCACAGTCCATGGAAGTATTCTGGATGACTCAGCACAGATCTCTCTGACAGTGCCAGGGGAACAGACACAAGAACAGGAGCAGTGACACTTTTTCAAAAAAAGGCTCTAATGGGCAATGTAAAATGTGGGAGGAGGAGGGATGAAGTCTCAAAGTCTTGCCCCATCCACTTCTGAGTGCTTAGCATTACTGTGGTTCTGAGACAGCATCAGTTCTTCTTGCTGGGAGTGCAAGAACTTACATTGCGCTTGCCCTTTGTCGAAGTATTTAGGAGCTGGAAAGCTTACTTATTTCCTTTTATGCTCTTGTCTGCCCATGCCAACAATCTAGCCTGTAACCCTAAAATATTACCTGTTTTTAAGCTGTTCTTTCCAACTGGTTAGTTTGAGAGTCTGTGAGGAAGTTCCCTTTGTTTTCATCAAACAGGCTTCATTCTTCTTTGAGTGCTTGCACACGTTCATCCCATTTTAGGTGTCTGTGCACCAAGGCACTGAAGCAGGAGAACTATTCCCATAGTGGTGCTCATTGGTGTGGCACATGTGCCCTCTGCGTGCTCCCTCTGCATGCTCATCTGCTAGCCGAATGTATACAGATGGTGGCCATGTCCTAACAATTCTTAGGTCCTTCTCATCAGCCGTGATCGGTAGTTGGAGCATGTGTGAGCATCTGTTTTTTTCCTGTTTTCCTTTTAGCAGGATTTTTAAGGTCCTTCATGTAAATAGTGTAGTACTGTTCTAGTTGTTGTTTAGATAGTGGGGTTCATTTTAGAGATTTGTTTTACTTTTTTTTTTTTACTCTGTTTCTTTTTGCTGTGTGCCAGAGCATGCCTAAGTCCCCAGGATGCTGGTTCTGGTTCTAACAAATCTATGCCAGTCAGCGATCCTCACTCCTACTGCTTAAAGTGTTTGGGAGAAAGACACATCAGATATAAGTGCCCTGTTTGCAAGCATTTAAAATCAGAACTAAGAAGTTGAGGGAAGTTTGGCTTAATGACATCCTGATGGAAGTGGCTTTGCACCTCTGTTTGATACCCTGCGCAGTAGCTGGGCTTGCGGAATTCAGACATGCCTCAGTCCCGAAGTACAGCACTGGACATAGCAGTTTCCCTGCATTGGCAGAAGCTGGAGAGAAGGCAGCATTCTTTGTTTCCAGTACCATGCAAGCAACAGCATAAGAAACCCTTTTATTTGAGGGCTAAATCCTCATCAGTCTCGTAAGAAAAAGATGGGTACCGAGGTCAGAGAAGCTTCATTGAGCTGCTCTCTGGTACCACATTCTAGCAATGTAGAGTTGTTGTTTTCAGCAGCTCTACCAGTACCCTAGAGACTGACTCCATTGCTGGGACCTTCAACAGTGTTCAATTTCTCTGCAGTGCATGCTACCATATCAGTACCAACAACACCTAATGTGACGCAGCTGCTAGAGATCTTTTGTGCCTTTTGGTACCAAACTCACCACCGATGCAGGTTGAGGCTATGGCACCTAATATTTTCACCTCACAAGTCCCAGTACTGGGATCTTCCTTGGCACCCACATGTTTGGCACCACTGGGGACTGACTCTTTGTCAGTACTATCAGGGTTTGGAAGCTGTACCATATGTATGATCCCTTCAGGAGGAAAAGCCTCAGATGTTTTCTCCAGTGCCCTCTACTTCTTAAAGTGCAATTTCTAGAAGAGGTAAAGCAGAGATTTCCACAACCAAGTATGGAGCTTGACATGGTGCAGAAAGCTGCAGAGTGATGCAACAGAACTCTGTTATTTTAAGTGATATCTAGAGAAACTTTTGAATTCTTTTTTGTTTTCATACATGCTCTGAAATGCTCAATAATATCACACTGGGCGCATAATTTGCCAAGGTTTTAAGACTTTGGTATGATGTTTTTGTGACCCAGCAGTCTGCTGTGAGTTAAGGCTGTTGGCTGCTTCTAAATCTAGAAGGAACAAGAATGTTGTTTCAGTTATACCAAAGCAGAGATTTGTATATTCGGCCAACATTTTTCATCTTTCTCTGAAGATAGAATGTTTCTGATAAAGGCAGACAAAATACGTAGTGTAATAGAAGTGTAATAAGCAATACTACCATCTACTGGTAAAATTGTAGCCTAACATGGGTAGATAGTTAAAAAACTTTTTAGCAGAATCACATATGGAAATTGAAAAATTTCACCTATAGGACTTATACTTTAGTAATATCAGCCTATTTACCTCTCAGATATTCTTGACTGGGAGGCAAATGGGTCAAAGCTTTTAATTCATTTGTTAGATCTATCAGTGTTTATTAACTGGGACGGGATGGCATAACCTGCACCAAGGTGACCCAGCAGGTCAGATCTAAAATAATATAAAAGACAAGAACATTGTTTGTTTGTTTTAAAGAGGTTGCTGATAGCACGAACTATCAAATACTTCATTAATATATCACTTCTGTAATTCCATGTATAAGTGGAGGATATTTAAGAGAAAATTATTTTGGAAAACAAATGACGACTACTGTTTTGCATGTTTGTTATATGTGCTTTTCATTTCATCATTACTGAGCAGATGAACAAAACATAGATGTTTTGTGAAAAATGACAGCAGTAATGCAACATACAGCCATAGTTTCAAGCCTGGTGAGTTGTTATTTTTGAGGCAAATGTTCTCTTTGTCATTTTTGAGGAATTAACATATGCATACGTATTCTAAAAAGACTATTTAATGGCTTGATTTAATAAAAGGACGAATGGCACAAACAATCAATGATCTTCACATAGACCTCTACACAGTAGTTGCCAGTGTAGCTATGGTTACGAAACAACTAGGTAAAAATGTCTCCTCTTTATTCAGGATGTCTGCTAACCATGTCTGTTTGAATAACAGCTCTTTATTGCATTGGCAAAACAAGAATTTAATCTTGCTGCCAAGTAAAGCAATAGAAGATTGAATTGGATAGTCAAAAGGAGCCTGATTCTGCACGGTGTTGAGTGTGTCCTTGGAGGTGCTTTGTGGTCTCAGCTCCCATTGTCTGGATGTCCTATCCAACTCCCACTAAAACCACTATCTACATTATAGTAGCAACCACATAACCTTACTAGGATGCCCTATAATGCGGGTGCTGTGCAAACACAGTAGGAAGATGTCGTTTCTGCCCCAAAGAGCTACAAACTGAAAACTTCAAGTGACATTCAAGTGCACCAGGCTCTTGTTCAGCATCTCCCAGGAATGGGCCCTAAGTTCCAACTTCAAAAATGTCATTACTGGGAGGCAGAAAGGACTCAGCCTGGTTTTCATAGCCCTGGGTTGAGTATGCAATGTGAACACGTATTCAAAAAATAATTATTTCATTCTTTCCTTATAAACAGCTGATGCACAAAGCAGAGAGCCCTCCTGAGCTGCAGCCTGCCACTCTCTGTTCTACTCAAAGCTGCAAAGCCCCGCCTTCCAAACTGTAGGCAGCCTTTTACTGCGTCCGTCACCTCCCACTTGCCTGCACAGCAATACCAGCTATTTCACACTGGTGGTTAGACAAATTAACTCTCATGCAATTATAATGATCTTTTTAAACAGAAAAATGTCTGCAAAGTAACACTGGGGTATTCTGAATGTATTTCCTCTCTGCGGTGTCCAAATCAAATTGACCAGGTTAGGACTGTCACCACAATTTAAAAGACATAAGGAAAAACTGAATCAGAACCCGCCTCTGCCTTTTGCATTCCATGGCCATGCGCTGTCATAGCTCTTACCTGTGGTAAATGTCTGAAATGTTGCAGGGAACTGCCTGCTGACTCAGTACCACAGAAATGTCTAGGGGTTGGTAGAATGCTGCTGCACAGGCACTTCCAACTCGTAAATGGAAAGTTATTCACTTTAGTAGCTGCAGTCCCACTGGCTCATCTGAGTGGAGTCGATTTCCATTTACCAGCATACAGAAAGTTGAGCCCCATGGAGGGAAAGAACACGGTTAAGGTCTGCTCCTATGCTGTCACCTGGAGTCTTACTCACCATTATTCAGAGTAGAAAGCCTCCCGTTTCCCTCTCAAGTCTCTATTTCATTCCTTCAACTGTGTGCACTGGCTCCTTTCCCATAGCTCAGCAGCCACATCTGCATCTGTGCTGAGCTGCTTGCCTCTTCTCTGTATTGTTCGTCAGAAACCTTAGGGCCAGGGTCTGGGTGGGCATAAATCAGCATAGCTCTATTGACTTCAATGGACTTACTGCAGTTTACATCAGCTGAGGATCTGACCCTAACTTGCTAATCAAGGCAGCATGACTTCTGCAGCTCTCAAACTTCTTTCCTATCTCTTTCAGTCTTCTGTCAGAAGCTTTAAAGCTCTTAAAATGTGTCCAACTGGCACTAAAGGGAAATGAAGCTTCTTCTTCTAGCAGGGGAAGAGGTTCTCTCTCAAGGCCCATCCAGTCCTTGTCCTTTCTGCTTAGGCTGTTAACAGAAGGGCCAGCTATGAGGATCTTGTTCTTTATTTTGTGGGTTCCTACCCACTAGGAAGTAGACTGAGACCACTTAACTCTTTATGCATAAACTGCTGCAAGGCTGTGAGATAGTAATAAGTGGTGTTCACTGCTGACCAGGACTGGGTTGCAATTAGTAACTAAGGGCTGGTCTACACTACAGGGGAAAATTGATCTTAGATACACAACTTCAGCTACGTGAATAATGTAGCTGAAGTCGAAGTATCTAAGATCGAATTACTCACCGTCCTCACGGCGCAGGATCGACGTCCGTGGCTCCCCCTGTCGATTCCGCAACTCTGCTTGTCTTGGTGGAGTTCCAGAATCGATATAAGCATGTTCGGGGATCGATATATCGCGTCTAGATGAGACGTGATATATCAATCCCCGAGCAATCAATTGCTACCCACCGATATGACGGGTAGTGAAGACGTAGCCCTAGATGCGAACAACTTTGTATCTCATTACCTCTGTGCTATCCCATTCCAAGCTCTACTTGAAAACATCATGCCATTTTCAGCAGACTCTTATTAAATTTGATTTCGTTGGGAATTGGTCCTGCTTTGAGCAGGAGGTTGGACTCGATGACCTCCTGAGGTCCCTTCCAACCCTGATATTCTATGATTCTAAACTGTTCTTGTGGGCCTGCCTTATTCAGTGAAATAACCTGGGGTCAAAATGTTAAGGGCCTGACTCTCACTGCACACAGTTTTTACCTATTCCTCGCTTAGACACATGCTTGTTGACCTAGGAACCTAGGGGATCTAGAAACTGAATAGCCCAGAAATAATGTGATACCTAGCTTTTCGTATGTAGGTCACTAGTTATAATGCGGCCTAGGTCAGTAGTGCTCAGTCGTCATTAACAGTAGCTGATGTAAAATAAGTCTGTGATCTCAGTCCAGTCCCTCATGGCTAGGTGTCCACAAAATAAAACACAACTGGCACCTTTGTTGATTCCAGCAGGAGTTTGTCTAAGGACCAAGAAAAAATGAGCAAGGAGCTTGGGATTTGACCCTAGATTAGTAAATTCACCCTTCCTCCACTGGTAATTGCAATCTGCCATTGCTAGCTTTTCTGTGGCACTGAAGAAATAAGATATCCTAAAACATAAGTACAGTTCATGACCTGGCATTGTCATGTTGCTTTTGGGTGACTATTCCTGAAGTTCCACACAATGCCCACAGCTGGCATGCGATTTCAGTGAAGACTACACAAAGAAAGGATACTACACCAAGATCCAAACAAACCATGGACTCTGTCAGGAGTCAGTCTGCATTCTAATCCATTTAGCCTATAAGGCTAGCTTGCCTTTATTATATTCATTGCGTTGCCTTCATTATATTATGCCTTTATTATATTCACCAGTAATGCAAGGAACTTACAGGCCTGTACCCTGTAAGATATTAGCGTCGCAGTTAGCATAAGGCTCAAGGCCTATGAGATTTGGCACAGATAAATGGCCCAACGATAACCCTCGAGTTCTGGGGAACTGAGACTAGAGTGTGTAATGGGGAATTTTGTTGGAATTTACCATAATGACACCAGCCAACCACAGAACATGAGCTAACATCTGCAGTTATGTTACCGCAAGAGTAGAGATCATTCATATGCTAATCTATAGGAGAAAGGCACCCCAATGTTAGTAGGGTGAGGAAATATGAATAGGGAAGAGAGGAGGAAACCCATACTGAATATGCATTAGACATGGTGGTGTCAGCATAACATTATAAAAGCTGTATCCCAGCCTGGCTGCAAGAGGAGAGAGAGACGTAGCCCTTAGGAGGAGCCAGAATGATGGCCCCTGGTGATGAGAAGGGAGGTAATGGTGATGAGGAAGATAATGGCTAACATATTAGGCTGCTCTGCAAGGAATGGTGTGAGTATAGAGCTGTGCAGCTGTACATGCTGTAGTATCTCCATCTACCTGACTGAGTTAGAGCAGTTGTGACTTTGCTAAATGTATTAATCAACTAGTGTAAATATAGAAGGGTTCCAACAGTGTGAGTGTTGCAGCCGTGCACATCAGGGTTCCCAACTATACAGTCATTTCAGTCATACTAGGCCTGATCTTGGGATCCTGTCAACCCTCAAGTGATAACGGAATTCTTAAGTAATCAATATAATTAATACATAATCTATAGGTCAGGCTACATTCATTAGTGTATGAACTTTCCACCCAGCTTGGTCAGCAATCCAGAGTCACATCCCTGACTCCGGGTCAGGGTGGAATTTAGGAAGGGAGATATGGCACAGACGTGTAAGAGAAATAAAATCACTGTGCTCTGTGCTCTAAATATGTATTGCCGGCTATGAAGTGCCATGAAGGGACAGAGCAGTGCTTTGCATTCTACTACATGTGCTGTTGGAAGAAAAGTAGCACTGTTAGCAGAGAGAGAGAGCCTCTGCTATAAAGCAAATGCATAATTCAGTTTGTCTTGGTTAGTTCTATTGACAATTTATCTTTAATTCTCCTGTCAGAATATGTTTAGGCCAAATAGTTAAGTAAGCAGAGGAGAGAAAGGCTTAAATTGCTCTTATGTCTTTCATTTAACCTGGAAAAAAAATCTGGTACATGTTGTAGAAGTGGTGTTCCAGCGATGGGTAGGCTGTGTCACAGTTTTTTCACACGAGTCCACAAGGGAAAGGGGCCATAAATCGAGTGGATCAAGCAAGCTGATGATTCCCATGGCATGACATAAATGGCTCTGTGATCCACCTTTATGAAATGGAGTAGCAGCTGAAGAATCCCTGTGCTCTGGTACCACCCGGAGAGTCATTGGCAGCTTGCTTAATGTGTAGCTGAGAATCTAGTATTAAAAGTACAATATAAATAAATGTACTAATGCAGCATTAAAAATGGCAGTTGATACTGTAAAGTAATTCCTGGAAATCACTTGAAAACATAATTTAAGGTGAACTTCTTAGAGCCTCAGGACAGCCCATTTGTTAGCCTTTGCACTTCTTTTTTAATGTTTTAAAGTAGGGGACATCCTTTCAATAAAGAATTTGCTGGAAGACAGGATTCAGATCTGATCCTATGCCCTCTCTCTGCTCAAAAATTGTGATCCCATCTGCTTTACATGGAAACTAGAATCCCTGGGCATTTTTCTGAAGAGGAGGCCTCTGCCCTGTGCCCTTTGCCCATTCCCCTCCTTCACTGTTGTGTAGCATACTGTACACTGGTTGCCTTCCTGCCTTCACCCTAGATGTAACGGATGTCAGTGGTGATGTGTGTATGTATACAGGCCCTGATCCTGCAAACTACTTGAGCTGACTGGACCCCCAGGCCTGTGCAGACCCCCAGTGACCTTAGTGAAGGGCTTCCCACACAGAGCTTCATCAAAGGCAGTGGGGCTCTGCATTGGTGCAAGAGCCCAGCCACGAAGAATAGTTTCTTGTTTTGAGATGACTGGAATTGAGATGACAGTTGGTAAAGCCCATAGAGAAACTGACATCAGAAAAGCTCCCTATATGTGGGGAAAATATAAAACCTTTTATTACCACGCATCTTAGAAATTAGTGAGGCTGACTAAATACACAGGCTGTCACCTCTCCCGAGGCAGTGACAGCTTTGCTGTCTGTGTCTGTGGAAAGCAAAAGCAAAAAATAGTTTGCTGTAACTGGAGACCCATTCATTGCCTTATATGACTTTAGCAAAGCTTTTGATATGGTCTCCCACAGTATTCTTGCCAGCAAGTTAAAAAAGTATGGGCTGGATGAATGGACTAAAAGCTGGCGAGATCATCAGGCTCAATGCGTAGTGATCAATGGCACCATGTGTAGTTGGCAGCCAATATCAAGCAGAGTGCCCCAAGGGTCAGTCCTTGGCCAGTTTTATTCAATATCTTCATTAACGATCTGGAGGATGGCGTGGACTGCACTCTCGGCAAGTTTGCAGATGACACTAAACTGGGAGGAGTGGTAGATATGCTGGAGGGTAGGGATAGGATACAGAGGGAGCTAGACAAATTAGAGGATTGGGCCAAAAGAAACCTGATGAGGTTCAACAAGGACAAGTGCAAAATCCTGCACCTAGGGTGGAAGAATCCCATGCACTGCTACAGACTAGGGACCAAATGGCTAGGTAGCAGTTCTGCAGAAAAGGACCTAGGGGTTACAGTGGACGAGAAGCTGGATATGAGTCAAAAGTGTGCCCTTGTTGCCAATAAGACTAACGGCATTTTGGGCTGTGTAAGTAGAGACAGATTGAGGGACTTGATCACTCCCCTCTATTCAACATTCATAAGGCCTCATCTGGAGTTCTGTGTCCAGTTTTGGGCCCCACACTACAAGAAGGATGTGGAAAAATTGGAAAACGTTCAGCGGAGGGCAACAAAAATGATTAGTGGCCGGAGCACATGACTTATGAGGAGAGGCTGAGGGAATTGGAATTATTTAGTCTGCAGAAGAGAAGAATGAGAGGGGATTTGATGGCTGCTTTCAACTACCTGAAAGTGGGTTCCAAAGAGGATGGATCTAGACTATTCTCAGTAGTAGCAGATGACAGAACAAGGAGTAGAGAATCCTGTGGCACCTTATAGACTAACAGACAAGTAGTAATGGTCTCAAGTTGCAGTGGGGGAGGTTTAGGTGGATATTAGGAAAAACTTTTTCACTAGGAAGGTGGTGAAGCACTGGAATGGGTTACCTAGGGAGGTGGTGGAAACTCCTTCCTTAGAAGTTTCTAAGGTCAGGCTTGACAAATCCCTGGCTGGGATGATTTAGCTGGGGATTGGTCCTGCTTTGAGCAGCAGGTAGGACTAGATGACCTCCTGAGGTCTCTTCCAACCCTGATATCTATGATTCTGTGATTCTGTGAATCCTGATCAGAGCCAATGCAGCAAGAGAAACATCCTTGGATAAGTTCCTGTCCAAAAGTTACATTCTGCCACACTAAATCCATCTCTGCATAAATACGGCACAGCTCTAGTCTAATTTCAGGCTAACATCTCAAAAGGAATGTGATTCTAGAACAATAGTGGTGCTGGACCCTTTCCTAGTTATGTAGTGGTGATAGGAAAAACCCAGCTTCTTTCCTTTAGCATTGCAGTTCTGGATTTTGGTCACCTCGTTGTCACACTAAACTGTTCCGGCACCAGTATCACTATGGCAGTTTTAGTTGCATTTCAGAGTAATGACAAGTCTCATCCACATGATACTGTGACCTCAAACTTGCATCATGTTCAGACCTCAGTCACATTCCATCACCACCTCTTGCTGTCATCTAACATTAATGTTTAGAATTATTTGCCATACACTGTAGATACTTATGGATTTTACTAGGAATTCAGCAGGGCTTTCCAGTACATTAGTAAATTTCCTGAAAGGATCACAGATAACATGTCAATGGTTAAAGACAACATGAAAGAAGGCTTGAAGTGGGAAATAACACCTCAGATTTTGCCTGATTATTGGAATCCGGTTCTTTGAACTACAGTTCATATGTTCAGTTTATATTATTCCCTTGGGTAATATGAATCCTCCTTAACAAAGCAGATAACCAACATAATCAATATAGCACCTGTGATTTAAGGAGAGCGTTAAATACCAATTATGCTAAAAGAAGAGTGCTTTCATATGTTGTATTGATATGAGCTATTACTTATTCAGTCAATCACATTCAGCTGCTTGGGGGAAATGCTGACATGTTCACCATGGCTGACATTCACCCTTGGCCAGGAGGTCAACACAAGGCTTTGGCACTACATAAGCTTTCCTTGTGCCAGCTCTGTAGGCATTGGTGAATTTTACCTCAGAGGCATATACTAGTGAAATTGGCCTTATCTAGGGTTTTCTATTCATTTTTCAATCCCTGGCCTCAACCCTGTCTGAAACGGGCTGCATGTCTAGGGACACCACAGTTTGCAGCCTGGGGATTTGTTTGGGGGTTTTTTCAAAATACATTTTATTGCTTGTAGGCGAAAGAAACTCAACTATTACACTGGGTCAGAGAGTGGGATACAGAGTCCGGTCACAAAAGTTGAGACTGGGTCAAAGCCCTATCTTGTATACATAACTAACTGGTTAAGATTTAACAAACTTTATTGTCCAGAAAGAAACCTATTGTCTGAAGTGAAACAGATCAGCGACTGAATTATCGAAATTAAACATTAAATATTGTGACCCACAAAAAGTTCTTCCAATCATAGGTGCCAACTCCCTGGGTGCTCTGGGGCTGGAGCACACACAGGCGAAAAAATAGTGGGTCCTCAGCAGCTACCAGTCAGCTCACACACACACACACACACACCCTCCAGTGCCTCTCGCCTGCCACCGATCAGCAGTTCAGCGGTGGACAGGGAGGTGCTGGAAGGGAGTGGGAGGAGCTAGGGAAAGAGGCGGAGCGAGGGCAGGGCATGCTTGGGGAGGAGGCGGTGTGGACAGAGCCTCAGGAGAGAGGGCAGAGAGGGGGTGGGAAGAGGTGGAGCGAGGGTGGATCCTCAGAAGAAGGGACGGAGTGGGAGTGGGGCCTTGGAGTGGAGTGAGGGTGGAGCACCCCCAGGGAAAGCTGAAAGTCAGTGCTTGTGCTTCCAGTTACTTTCACTAGGTGCAATGCTAGCTAAATAGAATGAAAACAATTAAAAAAGTAAAAAAAAAAACATAACTCCAGTTCAGAATAGGCAGCCAATCAGCCACAACTGAACGACAGTAAAGAACCTGGTAAATAAAAAAACTGGGATCTAAACATTCTTTGAAGGGGCAACTATTGGTCCTTTTTTTTCCCTGAGAACTAAAAATAGCTTGACAGAGCTGCAAAGATTTTTTTCCCAGCAGAGTTTAGCTGAATTGGATGTAGATTTTTCTTCAGAGATAACCTGTCATATTGTTGGAGAAGTACAGCTCTTTCCGCTCTTGTAATATGCTGTGCCAGATCCCTTTTGCAACAGTCCACCAGGCAGAGGTGCCCCAAACAGGATAGATCTAGCTAGCTGAAGAATCCCAGACATGTGGGAATTCCTAGCTGACATCAATGGCTTTATGAGCCACCTCTTTGAAAGGGAGTAATGGCTTAAGCACCTCTATGCTCTCTTAACTCCATGGGGGCCATTGGAAGACTAGGCTAAGCTACACCAGAGAGGGACAAACTCTTTCTGACCTGTCAGTGAGAGGACTCAGGTCAGGGAAAAGCAATATCTTTTGGCCCTTTATAGTTTGTGCTGTATTGATAATCCTCTTCCTGTCTGTCACATCACATCAGGCAGTGTAATAATGTTTGTCTGGTTTAGTGCTCATAGAATTAAAACTTGAGAACGGTGGTACAGCGGCATAGGAACATATACAATCTCTCTCAAGCTGCCCACTGGGTTCTGGACTGCTACTAAGGAATTTCAGGTAGAGCTGTCAATTCTGCCACTGCAGGAGGCTTGTTGGTCATGTGGATCCTTTCATGATAGGGTAAAACACCAAAATACTGTTTTCTGTTAGTGCTCCAGCACCGTGTGGCACAGACTACAAACTTCGTCATATAACTGGAGTCCCCGCGTCCATTAGAATTTTTCTGTCTTTATCCATGTCCTGTCTGAGGCATGTTAAACGTTTCTCTTCTCTTGTTTAACAGGAAACCTCTACTCATTTTCCCTCTACCTCCCTCCTCCAACACACACATCACTCACTGACCACCTTCTATGGGAATGAGCTCCACATCTGGCCTTAGAATGTTCCCTAGAGGAAATATCTTTTACAAAGGAAGCTGGTTGCAACCTTGATACAAGTGGTAGCTTCTTCATAATAATTTCTTATAGCTTTATATCTTGTATTTGCCTGGTCTACTTATCAAAAGCCAAGTGCTAGCATAACAGGTCTGCCATGGTTATTGTATTTTATAGTCCAGCCATTTCTGCCTATATTGCATTTTATTTATCTTCACTGTGTTGGAACACAGCAACATTAAAGACGATATGGTCTGCTAGTGAATTCTTAGCAAATGCTGTGCCAAGGCATTCAAAGGCTTTTACCCTTATATTGTTTCCTTTTCAAAAGTGCATCCAGCTTCCTCCTGAGCAAGGTTACACAAATGGCTTTTATTGAGGACACTGACAATTTGTTCCATTCATCCAAAAAAACATTCTGCCTGAATTATTTACAAACCAGTTCAAATTTAGCTTCAGCCCATGAGCTCTCATTTATGAATGAGAAATTCTCTTAAATAGCTGTCTTTTTTCTGAGTTCCTTTCAATTCTCTCAGATTTTGTATTTAATGCTCCATGGGATCTTTTCTGTCCAAAGCTAGTGAGGCCATGTCTGACTAATGCTTTTCTCAGTTCACCCCACAATACTGAGCCTCCGTGTTTTTTGCTATCTGCACATTAAGCACTGAGCAACTGCTGCCATTTATTCAAGTCCAAATACAAGCTAATATATTTAACGTTTGCCAGAATATTTGGGGAACAAAGTGAAACCAATTGCTCATATTCATTATTCAGTGTGGAAAAGCATCAATAGTCCCCCCCCAGGGCATACTAATTAATTGTACTCTGGGGCAGCTGAAATTGTATCAGACTGAATTTTCCACTGCATTTCTTAGGTAGTGCTTATTAAAGGAAAACAATGATCTTGAAGCATCTCTCTGTGCTTTGCCTTGCCTATAAATAGACCCCTGCTCTTGAAGCTTTCTTCTGACAAATAGATGGTAGATGCCCAGTTTGAACTCCAGGCACTTAGACAATTTTTATGGGGAGGGGAAAAATTCACAGCATTAATTTGGATTAGAGTTACCTCTGTGATAAGGAAATTGACACTAGTATCTGGAATTCTAAGGACTTAAGAGGGTTCCCTTCACTAAGTTTTCCCTACATCATTGTATAGGGCTGGGATTTTCTTCTCCATGGGATGAATAGGGGGTTCTGCCTCTGTCCTCAGGGATCATGGAAATTGGAGACACACAGGAATGGCCATTCCAAGGTGATGTGCCTCCATACTGGCCCCAGATCTCCCTGCCTCGCTTTTCATTTCCTAGCACAGTGATTCCATTGGAGTGCTACTGCCAGGCACCACCATGCACGTGGTAGCCCCTGGAATCCTTCCTTACCCTGGGATTCTTTGGCACAAAGGAGACTCCTTGCAAAAGTTAATGAAGCCTGTGTATACTTTTTGACCCATTTACTGTTGGTAGCTGGGAGAGATCTTACCTGACTCTATGTACCTTCTGGCTACCTCCCAGCTGTCATCTTCCCATCACTCTGGTGGTCCACCTCAAGCTCAGATTCCTGCATCCACAGAACTTGCTGTTGGGTCAGAGTCAGTGAGACAGTTCCATGGAAACAGTAGCCAGAGGCAGATGCATTTATGAACATAGGTGCTGGAACTAGGTATGCAGGGGGTGCTGCAGCACCCCCAAACTTGAAGTGGTTTCCATTATATACAGGGTTTACAGTTTGCTTCAATGGCTCTCAGCATGCTCACTATAAAAATTGTTCCAGCACCCCCGTTTATGGAGACAAAGCTCTGTGCACGCATCTAGGGCATATGATCTGGCCCAGTGTTGTAGTTCATTGTCTTAAGGTCTAGGCTAATTAGTTAGTGTATAATCTAGAGCCTATTTTGAAAATACCGTTTTATGTAATTTGTGCTGTTTTCTGTACATTTAATTATCTGTGCCTTTTAATAATACAACCTTTTCACCTGTAGAACTCAAAGCACTTTACAAATGCAGGTAAATATCATCTTCCCTTTTATAGAAGGGGAAAATAAAGCACCAAGAGTATCTAACTGACAGCCAGTCAGTGGCAGAAAACCTAGGTTTCCTAACCCCCCTCTCATGCCATATTCAGGGCTGGCTCCAGGTTTTCTGCCGCCCCAAGCGGCACTTCGGCGGCAGCTCAAAGAGGAAGAGAGGGACTGAGGGAGTCGCCGCCAAACTTCTGCTGAAAACCCGGACATGCCACACCCTTGTATTGGCTGCCCCAAGCACCCGCTTCTTTAGCTGGTGCCTGGAGCCGGCCCTGGCCATATAGCCTAGATCATGATACCTCATGGGTTTTACGTACACATGCCGCTGAAATGAATCAAATAAAAATAAAAATGTACAGAGTTATTGGTGGATAAACCTTTCTTTGGGAGGAAACCTGAAAACGTGTCTGTTGCAATTTCATTACAGAGTCTGACTTTGAGGCGGGTTTGCCAGCTTCGTAATGCCTTTCAGACTGAACATTGAAAGCTGAAGTCACTAGGATAAACCCCAGGCTAAAGAACGTTGATGAAAAAAGGATAACACAAGCCCATTTCACACAGCCCCCCCAAACCCTCCAGTCTCCGTTACAGTAGATACCATCATCCCTGTCTCTCAATGTTGGGGGTCCTTCTCAGCAACTCCCCAGCCTTTACCACATGCCCTTCCATCCTGCGTTCTAACCCAACCTCTGACACCCTAATATTTTCATTTGTACTGGTACACCAGTCCCCTCTGATGTAGAGATGTAGCGTGCTGGGTGTGCCAGGAGCTGTGGGGCAGACACTGAGCCCTTTGGGCCCGACCTCTTGGTGCATTTCCATATCCCCTCGCCCACTCCCAAAAACTGAGGCTTCCTTTGCTAAAGCTGCTAGAAATCAAACAGTCTCAGCACAAAAGCGTTAGCGGTTGCAACACAAATATTAACCCAACCGTTCTCAGCCCAGCCCCTCGAGCTGTTCCATTACAAGTGGATGCAGGCCATAGAGCCAGAACATGCTCCCTTCAACCCATCCCACTCATGGAGGCAACTATGTACTGGTCTGTAGATTGTCTGGCCAGAGTATAATTATTTTATCCATCACTTACGGTCTCACTGGAGCCTGGCCACATGATCCTCCTGCCTGCAGGTATAGATCTCAATCTGGTTGTTATGGCAACTGCTGTCCCCCCCCCCCCAAATCCTGCCAAGGTCAGTGCATGTCTCTATCACGTTCTCTGGTGCGGTTCAGACTAGTGAGGGGCTGTTGCCCTGCCTGCCCCATAACCCAGGATGCCTTGAATGCTCTGCTGCTGTGGCTCACAGCCTGGACACCAACAGCCAGCAGACAAGCATGAATTTCCTGAGTGCCTGTGTGCTGTGCAGCCCTGGGTCACCACCCAGCAGTCTGCCACAACACAACAGCCCTCTCTGGTCTCTGTCAGCAAATTACCATATGCAGGGGTGATCCCCACACACTCCCAGACCTGAATTGTCCCAAATCTTTGTGCTCTGCAATGCCCAGACCTTTCCAGGACCATTCAGAGGAAGATAAGGTTCGTTGCTCCTTTGAAGAGACAAAATGCACAGCTTATCACTTAAACTGGACTGAGCTGTCACTTTTAGTCAAACACAGCACTGGCTTGGTTTAAATTAAAAGTAAAACACATTTATTATCAGAAGGTGAGAGCATTTTAAATGAGTTCAAGTATAAAGGATAGAGTGAGAAATGGTTACAAGCAGATAAAAGTGAAAAACGCTTTCTGGTGGCCAGGATTTAACACAACAAGTTACAGCATTTGTTCAAGGTAGTTTTCTTAACAATCTACCGTCCAGCAAAGTGGCTGACCCCCCTCGGGTCAGGATCCCCCACAAAGCCCAGAGTGTTTGGTTTGTTTGTCTTCATAAGTGAAAGATAACTTGAGTTCTTGGACCCTGTCATTTAGAGTCCTGGGAACTTTTGAAATAGACTCTTCTATAGGTCACCCCCAAAGTAAAATTCATTCAAACTGTGGGGAAAACACCACAGAGTCTCCATGAGAGTGAAGTTTAATGCTGGTTTCTTTCCCCACTGATGTTTGCTAAACTGCAAATTGATCTGTTTCCTGCAATCTCCTCTGCCTGCTGTGATGCTGATTGATTATCTTCTCCTCTTGTTGGCTTGATGGTCCTGATCACCTTCTCTACAAACGGCATTCCCATTGTCTCTTACTATACCTTGGAAGTACTTTCAAGGTGGCAGACCCACATTCCTTTGTCTAGGGTGAGGTAACTTTAGTCCTGCCTGACAGATACACTTTAAGAACATAATTCCCAATATGTTTGTAATTTTGAATTTGTCATCTGTACACACACTAGATAATAATATTACTGATCAGTATGTTGTTAGCTTTCTATTGATATCTGACATGACACCTTTTATTTACAGGCTATGACATTAGTGAGTTGAAATACAGTGAGCTGGTCAGGCCAGTTAAAACTCACTCCAGATACCAGTGAGGCTTTTGCATTGGGATGCTGTTAAGTCACAGCCTGTGTTTTGGCATTCAGCCTTCCTATCCTACCTCCCACAGTGTCTGCTACCTGGTTGTTTCAATACAGCTCCCAGGCTACTGTCTCCAGCCTTAGGGCTTGGCTACACTGGAGAGTTGCAGCGCTGGTGGTGGGTTTACAGCACTGCAACTTACTCACCGTCCACACTTGCAAGGCACATACAGTGCTGCATCTCCCTGGCTGCAGCGCTGGTTGTACTCCTGCTCTGCCTGGGGTATAACGATTGCAGCGCTGGTGATACAGTGCTGCTCCGCAAGTGTGGCCACCAAAAGCACTGTAATTGGCCTCCGGGTATTCGGAGGTATCCCAGAATGCCTGTTCAGCACTCTGCTGTTTTGTTGTGAACTCCGGGCTCCGGAGCTGCTTATCTAAAAAAACAAACACAGCTCATTTGCTCGAGCAGAGGCAGGCAGGGGATTCCTTTGGAATGTTCACAGTCTGCTTGAGGAGAGAAGCAACACGGCGGGGCAAGCGGGGGGAGTCCATTTTGGAGCAGCTGCTTATCTGGTCTGAAGGCTATTTACATTTAGTGAATAGAGAGGGGTGGGGGAAGGGGTCGAAACTTTTAAAATGATTGAAGGTTGGTGCTGTGTATCTTCCAGTCTTAGAACTTGCAAGGCAGGGAGCTGAACAAGTGTCAGCTCACAAATCCACTCTCTCTGTCTCCCTACACTCCCTGTCACACTCCACCCCACCCTCTCTTTGGAAAACTTGCAGCCACTTGAACGCTGGGATAGCTGCCCATAATGCACCACTCCAACACCGCGCAAATGTGGCCACACTGCAGCGCTGGTAGCTGTCAGTGTGGCCACACTGCAGCGCTTTCCCTACACAGCTGTACAAAGACAGCTGTAACTCCCAGCGCTGTACAGCTGTAAGTGTAGCCAAACCCTAATGTTCCTGCTCCCATGCAGCCTCTGGCTCCCTCCAAAGCCCTGTTCCTCTCTGATCTCAGGTTGCTTTTCCATTTTCTTTGTTGTGAGGGTGTCATGCGGCCTGGAGTGGCTGACGACGGTGAGTGCCTACCTCAGGGCAGACTGTCAAAATCAGAGCAAACACCCCAAACTGGTGGTGTGTTCTGTTCTTAGATTTCACCAAGCAAGGGATAAATGTGAACTCCTGGATCACTGTAACAGTCTGACCATGGAGTCACAGACAGTCCCTAAGAGACGACTCTCAAGTCCACCTGGCCACCCAGACATACTGGATTTAGTGATGAATAGTCACTTACCCCAAAAATCACACCACATGCAATCTGCTTCCAGTCCTAAGCAAACAGTCACTTACCCCAGATCAGCTGGTACGCTAGAGCTTATACCAAAGACAACCCCAGTATCCAATCCTGTAATAAACTATCTAAAGGTTTATTAACTAGGAAAAAGAAATGAGACCCTATTTACAGGTGAAAGCAAGCAAACATATAGACACAGATGAGTTACCGTCTAAATCCTGAGAGTGACAGAGTTGCAGTGATCTGTCAATTCAAAGTGTCTTTCAAGGCAGACCCAAGAGGCATCCCCAGAGGATCTCTGGCTTCAGTTTAGAGTCTCTGGCCCTTCAGATTCAAACAGCCAAAACAATGGCAATTTTTTCTGTGGCTTTGTTTTATTTCTTCATTCATCTTCCAAGTCCACAGGACGAGCTCCCTTGCATGTAGCATTTCCTCAGTGCACTAGGGCCAATCGTTTGTAGTGTGATGATCTGTGATGGCCCATCTGATTTTGATAGCCCTTCTGGATGGGATGGGGAGGGAAATTATACCCATGCCTCAGTTCACAAGTTCAGAGCAAACATTTTCGAAGTTATAAAGCAAACCTTCTGTATTTCATGCTATAAGGAAATCCATACTTGACAAGTGAGATTAATGCAGGCAGCAATTTACAAGGAGTTCATAGAGTCTAAATACTAAATATCTTTGTATGAGAGTAATACCTATTTTGAGCAAAAGTTGACCTGGTCTGGTCTGCAGCTACCAGATTGTCAGTTCTTAGCTAATGCCTGTAGCCTGGGCAAAAGCTGGCATCTGGTCTGTCAGTGGCACAGAGAGTGTGGAGTCCTCTACTGGTTGGATGCTAAACTGGAGGGCAAAAGCAATACCCAGTAATAAGCTGGCATTTTCATTATACTTGGTTTTTGAGCTCACCAACCTTCAGCTGGCCAACTTTGTCTGCATGGTAGGAGACTGTGCCTTTTGAGAGAACTAGTAGTGGCCCACACCAAGAGTGTGCAGGTGGCTGGGTCCAGGTGTGGTGACGGCAGAATGATTTCTGAGTGAGCTGTAATAAAGGTCTGCTTGTGGGAAGCTCCAGGTTGTCTCTGGAGGTAGTGGACTCTATGTTCAGTACCAAATCCTGGACATTGCGTTCAGCTTGCAGTTACAGGTGCTGCATTCTGAAAATCATGTTTGGGCCATGGCTGGCAGTTTAGCATGCTGTGGGTCAGCTGTGGCCTCTTTAGGGCCCTCAGGAGTATGATTTGGCTATCAGAGAGTAAGGATGGCGTGGTAGTTAAAGAAAAGATGGTTACTCACCTTTGTAACTGTTGTTCTTCGAGATGTGTTGCTCATATCCATTCCAGTTAGGTGTGTGCGCGCCACGTGCACAGCCGTCGGAGAAACTTTTACCCTAGCAACACTCGGCGGGTCCGGCGTCGGCTGGGCGCCCCCTGGAGTGGCCCACCTTGGCATCGCATAAATACCCACGCCGACCCGGCCAC
This sequence comes from Chelonoidis abingdonii, assembly GCF_003597395.2. Lineage (NCBI taxonomy): Eukaryota > Metazoa > Chordata > Testudines > Testudinidae > Chelonoidis > Chelonoidis abingdonii. Next base: position 25,133,331 of record NC_133771.1, on the reverse strand, counting down.
CTTCAGTTCCTTCTTGCCGGCTACTCCGACAGTGGGGAGGAGGGTGGGTGTGGGAATGGATATGAGCAACACATCTCGAAGCAACATTTACAAAGGTGAGTAACCGTCTTTCTTCTTCGAGTGATGCTCATATCCATTCCAGTTAGTGATTCCCAAGCCTTACCTAGGCGGAGGGTCGGAGATAGAGACGTGGCAGCCTGGAGTACCGCCGCCCGCCGAAGGCTGCCGTCGTCCCGAGACTGTTGACCAACGCATAGTGCGAGGCGAAAGTGTGGATCCAGATGACCAGGTCGCAGCACCGCAAATCTCTTGTACGAGGCACGATGCGCCAGGGCCAGCTGAGAGAAGCTTGAGCCCTGGTAGAGTGCGCCGAAGGCGTCCAAGGGAACATGAGCTAGCGCGTAGCTACGTGCGAATACAGGCCCTGGACCCAGGGAGGAAATCCTCTCTGGAGGAGACTGCAACCTTTCATCCGCTCCGCAACCACCACAAAGAGCTGCGGAGATTTCGGAAGGGCTTGGTTCTTTTCCACATAGAAAGCTAGCGCTCTGCGCACATCCAAGGTGTGTAGCTGCTGTTCTGCGCCGAGAAGCATGGGGCTTCGGGAGAGAAAACCGGGAGGAAGATGTCCTGGCTGTATATTGAAGGCAAGACACACCTTAGGGAGGATGCCGGATGAGGTCGCAGTACTTTGTCTTTATGGAAGACAGGTAACGAGGGGTCTACAGTGAGGGCTCTGATCTCAGAGACCTCTGCTGAGGGATCGCCACTAAGAAGACCGTCTTCCATGTTAGGTAGAGGAGCGAGCAAGTCGCGAGCGGCTTAAAGGGCGGTAACATAAAGCCTGTTAGGACCAATTACAGGACCCAGGAGGAGGACAGGGTGACGGGCGGGGGAGGTCCTTACAGGCCCTTAAGAAGCGAGAACTATTGGTGGAGAATATCGAATGCTATAGCTGCAGGTGCACAAAAGAGAGGAAGTCGCCAGGCCTGGCTGCTTAAGGTGCAGGGTAGTCTAGGGTCGTGGGATTGATGCTTCTAATGAGGAAGCGTCGTGCGAGGTGACACCAGGCTGCGAAGCGCGCAGGTTGGCTACATACGTTCGACGGGTGGGAGGGCTACCTGCTACTTAAGGAGATATGCACGTGCACTGAATTGAGAACAGCGCAATTCCTCAGCATTCAGCCATGCAGGAGCCACACCGTGAGGTGGAGTGGATCGCAGGTCCGGATGATGAAGCCTCCCATGCTCCTGGGTGATTCAGGTCGCGTGACACACGGGAGGGGAACCGGAGCGGCCACTGAACGATCCCAGGAGGGTGGTGTACCGGGTTGCCTGGCCAGTCAGGCCGCGATCAGATAAGATGCGCTTTGTCCTCTGCGAGTTGATGAGCAGGAACCCTGTGCACCAAAGGAAACGGAGGAGAGGCATACAGCAGACAGTGGTTCCAGGCAGAAGGAACGCGTCTGTTATCGATCCCGTGGGAAGAGCCCTGGAACGAGCAGAACTCCTGGCACTTCCTGTTCGAGTGTGAGGCGAACAGTCTATCGAGGGGAAACCCCCACCTCTGGGAAGATCGAATAAATGATGTCCGGCCGAATGACCACTCGTGGCAGAGGAAGGACCTGCTCAGCTGATCTGCCAGGGTGTTCCGGACTCCGCAGTGGAAGGATGATGCTACTAGGTCTACCTGGTGGGCCTAGCAGAAGTCCACAAGGTGAATGGCCTCCGACACGGGGGAGACGAGCGGGTTCACCTCCCTGCCTGTTGATGTAGTATATGGCCGTTTGTGTTGTCCGTAAACACCGAAACACAAACGGCCACGAAAGATGCCGTTGGAATGTCTGGCAGGCTAGACGAACGGCTCTCAACTCCCGACATTATGTGGAGGTTGAGCTCTTTGCGTGACAACGACCCTAGTTCACGAGCGCCTAGATGCAGCCGAGGGATGATGCGTCCGTCGTCAAGGTCATGACGGACTGCTGTGGATGAAACGGCATCCCCGCACAAAACCAGGACGCGGTCAGAGCCACCAGTCGAGGAGCGGTAGGGGATCCAGAGGGATGGTGAGAAGGACGCCATGGGGTCCCTGCTCGCGCGAAGCCGAGCGGAGACGTCTCGAAAAGGCCGCATGCGGCCCGGCGTACTGGTGACGTGTGTGCATGTGGCCATATGCCCAGCAGGGCCGAGGCAGGTTGCGAGCCGAGGTGGGAGATGAGCGGCTGGCAAGTCCCGTATCAATTGGATGTGATGCTTCGGAAACGGGTCTCGGGCAAGTAGGCTCTGGCGAGGAGGAGTCCAGGGTGTCCTATGAAGTCCACCTCTGTGTTGGAACCAGCGTGACTCTCCCACGTTGAATAAGGAGAGCCCAATCGGGCGAAAAGTCCGTGATACACGGAGACATGCTGACGGACTTGGGCTTTGTAAGGCGCCTTTGATGAGCCAGTCGTCCAGATACGGGAGAACATGTATCTGCTGCCTGCGAAGGTGTGCAGCAACGACTGCCATGCACTTCATGAGACCTCTCGGGCCGTAGACAGGCCAAAGGGAGGACAGCGAATTGAAAGTGCTGCTGGTTGCACTGTGAACGAAGGTACTTCCTGTGCGGGAAAAGAATTGCTAGTGGAAGTACGCGTCTTCATGTCGAGGCGCGCGGTACCAGTCTCCAGGATCAAAGAGGGGGATAATAGTTCCAGGGAGACCATGCGAAATTTCAACTTGAGCAGCCACTGTCCGAGCAGAAGTCTTGTAAATCAGTGTTTACTAAAGGAAACGACTATTGGAATAAAACAGAACAAGCACTCACGGTATAGCTGGAGGTCTTCTTTTCAGGTTCATGTGAGTCCCTCGTCAGGTTCGCGAAAATACGTAGTTGGAGTGACTACTTGATTGGGAAGAGGAATAGCGGGAGTAAAACCCCTTTCCCTTCGGATAGCGGAACTTTAACCTCTAAAAATAAGCTCCTGCGGCTAGAGAGACCTGCACCTCGGTGCCAGAGGGAATTTGCTACGTGAGAGGGGTTCCTCTGCGAAGGAAGGGGCCAATGGAAGAGAGGTGGGGGCGGTAATGCCTGAGGAAGCAAGGCGGGGATGAAGCAAACTGGAGGTGGTATCCTTGCTTCACCGTGCGTAGCACCCACAGGTCGGAAGTAAGTTGTGACCACGCCGGAAGGAAGTAGGAAAGGCGGTTGGAGAACGGGGGAAAAGGATCCTGTGCTGAGTTTGGTACGCCGTCCCCGGGCGTACCTTCAAAAACTGCCCTTAGGCCCTGGTGGGGCCTTAGAGGGTCCTTGAGACTGCCCTGCATGGGGGCCGGACTGGCGCCTCCGCCCACCCCGCCCACGCCTCCTGTTGAAGTCCTGCCTGTTTCGCGGCGGAAAGTATGGGCGGCGGGGTTGGGGCCTAAAGGGTCTACGTTGGGTCACAGGGGTGTGCATCCCGAGCGACCTCATGATGACCCTGTTGTCTTTTAGGCTTTGCAGCCGAGGGTCAGTTTTGTCCGAGAACAAACCCCGGCCCTGAAAGGGTAAGTCCTGTATGGTGTACTGGCACCATACAGTCCTGGCAGCCAAATCGGCCACGTCACGGGATGCTTGGAGAGAGGTCCTGCCAACCTTCTTGCCTTCCTCTACAAAAGCTGCAAACTCCTGGCACGAGTCAGGGGGCAGCAACTCAGTAAAGCGGCCAACCTCCGCCCAGGTGTTGTAGTTGTAGCGGCTTAACAGAGCCTTCTGGTCGGCCACTCGGAGCTGTAGGGCACCTGCCGAGTACACCTTACGCCCCAGCAAGTCCATCCGCCTAGCCTCCTTGGATATCGGGGCAGGTGCCTGTTGACCATGGCACTCCCTCTCGTTTACTGATTGTACAACTAAAGAGGAGGGGGGAGGGTGGACATACAAGTGTTCGTACCCCCGGGAGGGCACCATGTATCTCCTCGTGACCCCCTTTGCAGTCGGCGGGATGGAGGCTGGGGACTGCCAGAGGGTATCGGTAGTAGCCTGGATGGTCCTGATGAATGGTAGGGCCACGCGCGTCAGGGTATCAGCGGCCAGGATGCTGACTACCGGATCGTTCACCTCCGGCACCTCCTCTACCGGGAGGTTGATGTTAAGAGCCACCCTACGGAGGAGGTCCTGGTGGGCTCTTAAATCTATCGGCGGCGGCCCCGAAGAAGAGAAGCCTGCCACAGCCTCATCCGGGGAAGAGGAGGAAGATATTCCAGGAATGAGAGGGTCCTGGATGGCACTCTGTTCCTCTGGTGGTTCTTGCACAGAATGCTCAGGGCAGTCTGGAGGATGAGTGACATGTTCCTCTGACTCGTCCGGAGGTGGGCGGGATATGGAAGCTTCCGGCGCCCTGCGTTCCGAAGCAACTGTAGGGGCCGGGACCAGGGGAGCACCCTGGGCTTGATGGTATGCCCAGGGTGTCCAAAAGGACCACTGCTGAGGCCCTATATCATGGGATGTGTGTCGTGAAAGCCCCGTGGGGGCATCTCAGTTCAGTGTCCTGGCCATAGTAGACTAACCTGCCTGTGAGGAAGCAGATCCTGTCGGACGGCCCGGGGCAGCAAACGTAGGCACTGAAGTGCCATAGACTTTTCGCAGCTCTGGGTCATGGGGACCGGTGCTGTATGCAATAGCGTACCGCGGCTGAGCCGGACCTGCGACCAACTCGGCCTGGAGGTCATACCCGGGAATCTCAGCCCTGTGGTGAGATCTGCTCCAGAGAGAACTGTCCTGTTCGGTGCCAGGAGCTCGACCGGGTCGGCGGAGTTACAAGACGGGGAGCGGAGAAACGGACGGTGCTTGAGGGCGACCGTCCGTGAGCTCGACGGTGCCTGTGAGCGTGCGTGACTGTGATCGGTGTCCTGGAGCGTGCGTACTGTGATCGGTGCCGTGGCGAGCGGGTGCCGTGTGAGTGGTGCTGGGCAGCAGGCGCCGTGAAGTTGAGCTGTTGCGGACGGGGCAGCGACGCTGCGATGTAAGCGCGACGAGAGCGAGACCTCAAGCGTGGCTGTCTGGAACGGTGACAGAGACGGCCTAGATAAGAGTGGCTTGCCCTGGGACTCACACGTACTGGCGGTGCGGAGGGCACGGCGGTGCCGGTCCGTCATGGCAATCAGGTCTCTTGCCGCGAAAACGCTCCGGTGTTGATGCAAAGTCAGCTCGACCGCTGGCGGTACCGGGGCTTCCAGGGCCGACTCGACGCCCGGCGGGGCTGGAGTCAACGGAGCCGGTTTAGGCGGTTGCTGCAGCAGGATCGGTGCCGGGCGGTCTGCCTTAGCGCGCAGCCTCTGTTGTTGAGCGGGCGTAGAGGACCCATCCGAGTTAGCCGACTTCGACCTCGGAGAGGAGCGGCGTGGATTGCCTTCGGTGTTGTCTGCGTTGTGCGCGATTTAGCGGTCACCGACCTTGCTCGGTGCTGTGGGTGGCCTCGCCACACTGCTAGCTTGTACTCGAGCCGGCAAGGGTGCTAACGCGCTTCCATGAGAGCTGCCTGAGTCTAATGTCCCGCGCCTTTTTTGTGCGCGGCTAATGCCTTGCAAAGGGGCCCTTCGACGATAGTGCGATCCCCAAGGCATTAAGACGGAGTCGTGGGGATCCCTGTCGCATTGGCTTATGACAAGGCCGTACATTGCTTAAATCCGGGGCCAGGTGTGGCTACGGTACCGGGCGGGGTAGGGAGAGCCCAGGCCCGCGAAACTTATAAACCAATTATACTAACTACATAACTCTAAACTGTCACTAATCTATACACTATTAAACAAAGAACGATTACGGTAACAAGAACGAAGATAAGCGAGTAGCTACGCGAAATGTGGAGGTCAGTAAGCCGCACTCCACGTTCAATGACGACACGGGTGGAAGAGAAGAACTGAAGGGTGGCCGGTGGCTGCGTTTTATGCGACGCCATGGTGGCGCCACTCCAGGGGGCGCCCAGCCGACCTGCCGAGTGTTGCTAGGGTAAAAGTTTCTCCGACGGCTGTGCACGCGGCGCGCACACACCTAACTGGAATGGATATGAGCAATCACTCGAAGAAGAACCTAGCTAGGTTTTCGGAGGGCTGAGTTCAAATCCCATATCGACCGGAAAATTTTCTCTGTCTTGGCCATCTAGTCTCTTTATGCCTCAGTCGCCCTTCTGTAAAAGCAGAATAATACTACTTCTGTACCTCGTGGGGAAGCTGTGAGAGTAGATTTATTAATGTAAATGTGGCACACAGGTTGCTAGAGGGTGAGAACCATAAGTGCTTAGAGAGAGCTATTTCTCATTATTTTGCAGCTCCCTCTATTTATCTGTAAGGTGATTATCTCCATTTGATGATCTCCGTTTCAAATCTCTTGTTTTGCAAACTGCACAAACTAGTGCTTTTAATCCTGCTTCTTTGGGAGCTACAAATTGATATTCAAAAAGTTGCATAAGACAGCATGCATGACATTAGAATTAATGCTCTGATCCTTCAAGGCTAAGATTCACTGGGAGAGTCAAGTCCTTTTCAGAAGGGAAAAGAAGTCAGAAGCTTTCTTTAAGGGGCAAATCTGCTCCAGATTGGTGCATTCGGCAGTCTGGAATGGTCCCAGATTCCTAAACAGAAGACGTGGTGTCAAATGAAGGGATGTTGTAATTAAACTGGGGTATAGCTACAGCTGGATTCTGCCATTGTTGCGTCCCTATATTGTGACTGACCCTGAGGCAGTGTGAACCGTGCCAATATTAAAATAGAAAAATGAAATTCTCCAGGGCTGTCACTCAAATGGGGAAGAATAAAAAGAAATCGCATTTAATCCGTCCCAGCTCTGGTGTAATGCACTGGCAATACTAACTGTTTTGGCAATGATTCTCTGAGATTGATTGTTTGCATTGGGCCATAACTGATCTGCTAGCACATTGGTTTGTAGCACAACCGTGGCTGCATTAGGTTGCTCATTGTTTAAATCTAATTACAGAAAAACAGTGATTGAAAATCAATTCATTTTCCTCCTAGTTAATGACTAATTCTCCACATTGTGAACAAAGAGATTAATCCAGCAGATTGGAAGCTTTTTAATGCTACACCCTCCACATGAGATCTGTGGAGAGATGTGTGATAAACAACAGTAACTTGACTTCTCCCTGTTTCAGTGTGTAAATGTCTTCCCTAGATGTTTCATATTTAGATTTCTGCAGCCCATTCACTTTATCTACAGTGGCTCCCATCAACCTCAAGAAAGGAGTGTACACAGCCTCCGCACCACTAATACAAAATCCACTCAATTCATTTGAATAATGAAAGTAAAGCCATAAACCTTATTCTGATACCATTTCCACTGATGTAAATCTGGAATATCTTGATTAAAATCAGTATAGTTATACCAACGTAAACCAGTGTGAGTGGACCAGAAGGGGTGCTAGCCCTTTTCTCATGGGTCATGTTTTCTGAACTTTTTATCATTGTTGTTGCTTTCCTCTGGACTACCTCAGATTTGTCCACAGCTTCCTGAGAGTGTGGCACCCAAAACGGGGATGCAGTGCTCTAGCTGAGGCCTCATCAGTGCCAAGCAGAGTGACTCAATTACCTGCCATATCTTGCGTACCATACTCTTGTTAATTCATCTCATAATGGCATTCGGCTTTTTCACAACAGCATCGTATTGTGGTCTTACGTTCGCTTTGTGGTACCCTGTAACTCCCGGATCCTTTTCAGCAGTATTATTGCCTAGCCAGCGATTCCCCATTTTGTATTTGTACATCTGATTTTTCTGTCCTAAATGTACTACACTGCATTTCTCTTTACTGAATTTATTCTTATTGATTTCAGACCAATTCTCCAATTTATCAATAGCCTATTGAATTCTAATTGTGTCCTGCAAAGTGCTTACAGTCCATCCCAGCTAGGTGTCACCCTGAGATTTTATAAATGTACTCTCCGCTCAATCATCCAAGCTGTTAATGGAAATACTGAATACTGGTCAATTGACTGTTGCTCAGAACCGACCCTCTGTGGGACCACACTTGATATGGCCTCCTATTTGCACAATAAACGGTTAATAATTACTCTGAATTCAGTTTTGGAACCAGTTGTGCACACATCATATAGCAATTTCATCTAGACCATTTTCCCCTATATAAGCTTATAAGAATGTTATTTGGAACTATGTCAAAAGCCTTACTAAAGTCAAGCTTTATCACATCTACTGCTTCTCCCCGTTGAAGAAGGAAATTAGATTATACACAATAATCACATAATAAATGTGAACTTTTTTAAATATTAAGAAGACCTCACAGCAAATAGGGCAACAGATATCACACATGGAAGAAATTATCACATATTTCAGTTCTAAATGTGCAAGAGTATAGACTGGATGACCTAATAAATCTTTTCCATCTGCTGTTTCTATGACAAGCATAATAAGCAATGTCCACATGCAGTAACAACAAGCTTTCCACAAAGAACAAGCCTTCTGGTTCACTGACACTACAGTGTTGAGTGGTGCACTAAAACCTAAGAGGCACACACTGCAAATAATTCAAACACGGATAATTCACTAGCATGTCTCCCGAATACCCGCAGGCTCAGCAGGAATGTTTAGTCAGGCTGTTTGGTAATTTGAGCTGATTTTCAGAGGTGATGAGCACCCATGTCTCCTGTGGCAGTCAGTAGAAGTTGTGTGTGTTTGATAGTTCAGAAGATTGTTATTTGGTTGATTTGTTTGTTGTCTATTTTAACTCAAATATATAATAGACAGTTGGAAGAGAAAACCTTGTTATCAAAAGTCCCTCTGTCAAGGGCTAAGAAAACTACTGTTCCAATTCTCTGATCTTCCAAGGAGACCTCCAGAAAAAGCAGGGAAGACAAGATTTGATGAGTGAAGTCATCACTGATGTTAATGACAAAACTCTCATTAACTTCACTGGGGACAGTATTTCACTGGATCTGTCTAAAGACAGGTCTACATGCAAGCATGCATTATAACAACAAAAGGTGTGGTTTAAAACTCATTTAGTTAGGCTTACCTGAGAGGACAAGAGTCACCACACAGAGACTTGCACTGAACTAACTATATCAATTTTATGAAACCAGTTTACTTAGATCACTGGAAGTTTGTGTATAAAATAACTCTAAGGTCAAAAACAACCGGGGAGAGAATCTCTTTCCTGCCTTTCTAATACAGGTCACTTTTAATAATACTTATCATTTCTTGTGTCTTTTTCCTAGACCATTTCTCAACATTATTAAACTTTCTTGCATTGGCGTTGACATTTTATTTCCGCTATTTATCTGTATTAACTTTATAGCAGAAAATACTCTGCTATCTTCTGCGATGCAGTGTGGCGGTGATACCAACAGCCTATGCTAATGCTGAAAGCAATGGTAATTCCAGTTCCTTACTAGGCATCCTGCAACTTGAAACCAAGTTCCATTTATATGGATCCATTGCATTCACGTTGACTATCAGGTCACAGATTAAACCAGCGAACATAAAACCAGATCTTTGAGCCTGGGGGAGCTGTGCTTAGTGCAGAGCCCAGGAAGGCCTGGAGTGGGGAGGAGAAGGTGGCTATGTATCACAGGGCTGTTCTAGTTTTCACCATTTGCAGTGGCTACCAAGGGACTGTTACAATAGCCAAGGATTGCTGCAGTACAGCATACTCAGGCTGTGTCTCTGCATTTTCTCTCTTAGGCCAGGTCTACACAACGCGCGAAAATCAATTTTAGATACGCAATTTCAGCTACGAGAATAGCGTAGCTGAAATCGATTATCTAAAATCGATCTACTCACCCGTCTTCACCACGCGGGATCGATGTGCGCAGCTCGCCATGTCGATTCCGGAACTCCGTTGGTTTTGGTGGAGTTCCGGAATCGATGTAAGCGCACTCAGGGATCGATATATCGGGTCTAGATGAGACGCGATATATCGATCCCCGAGCAATCGATTGTAACGCGCCGATATGGCGCGTCGTATAGACGTCGCCTTAGGAAAGCTTTATGGCCCCCTTGCACCATAGAGGTGATGGCATGTGAGCCATAATTTGGCCTTCTTTCTTCAAGTTATTCAAGAGTGACTCGTGTATTAGCTCTGGGAAATACCCTGGCAGATGTATGACCTTTGAGGAATGCATAGCTGTTTTCTGCAAAGATGGAATAATTGCAATAACGGGAGGGATCCCAGGTCCTGATTTTGTAACCAATGAAGTCAGTGGGAGAAGGAGCAGGCCCCTGATTCTGAAATGGCATCTCCTTCTACACTTGGACTAACTGCATTAAGATAAATGAAAATTACATCCTCAGCAATGTTGTTTCTTTACTGAGTATTCTACCAGCTCCTGCTGAAGTCCCATAGGTGAGCCAATGTAAATGTCATCAACTGCTTTGATAATTTTACGGTTCCTGCGGTTACACATGTGAAGTGCAATAGAAGCCAGTGCCTGAGTTGTAGCATAGTGGTTCAAAGATTTTAAAAGGGGTATAAACCCAACCCAGTGAAAATATTTATTAACATTTGTGAAGAAAGACTAATAATGATCATGCTTTGTCAGAGGCCTTGCAATTAAATATGGATTTCTACAGCTTCATTTAAAAACTGGAAACAGCTTAGCAAAGCAAATGCCCGGTTTACTAGCCTATCTACTCAAGCACACAAACATAACCATCTGGTGGAGCAGAACTCTAGTATGTTTACAGTGTATATTCCCTTGAATCCTCTTACAGTTATCAGAAAAATGGTTGTGAAGCTCTGTATAGAACTGTTGCTGCAAATCTGGGGAAAGTCCTACAAGCATCAGTGGCATATGAGGTGAATACAGCCCACATGTGGTGAGCTTCCGACATAGGACAACTGCTGAGATTCCACTGCTGAACAGAGTGGTACTAGAAAGTGAGTTAACATCAGATCGGAGAGGGCCCCCTCTTTAATGTAAATCTGAACTGTGAACAGAGCTCACTACATAGACCTGTGTGCAGTGTAGCCAATCATATTGCAGTATGCTTAAATCTCATTCTGTAATGAAGATTTGGAACATGTTCCAATCTAGCTGTTAAAATCAACTCCCTGGAACTTCTGTAATAAAATTAATCCAGAGTAACTATGATTTGATTTTCCATATGTGTGAACAAAATAGCTCTAAGATGTATTCTTCAGATGCATATTTGTGACTGTCTGTGGTGGTATGGCACTATCTGGATGAAGGCTGAGAACATTACAGAACCCTGTGCATTTGAAAGACCTAAATCACTTAACATTTGATTAAAGTATTAATGGATGATAAACTTCTGTAATTACTACACTGAGACAAATTCTGAAATGCTTAGTCATTGCTTGTGCAGTCAAAACTCTCATTGTAGATAATAGGAGTTTTGCCTGAGTAAGGACTGAGGGTTGGCTGGGGACCAGGATGGGTAAGGGGGAGGGCTGATGGAAGCCGCTTGGGTATATATTGAAATGATTATGGAATTACCTGCACTGTACCTTTATTGACAGGTATTCCCAGACATTTAAGAATGGAATTGCTGCCTAATTAAACCGCATGCAGTGTCTTCTGTCCTTTGTTCAGCATAGCCGGACAATAACATCTTTCTTATCAATAAACAGAGGCAGATTCAACTTCCACTAATTAAGAACATATGTATCAAAGTGCAGTCAAATGTCTGTAGACAATTTTGCGCTAAAGGATATAACACCAAATATCCCACCCTTAGTAATTTCAGAAATGCCACACATGTATCCCGCTTGCATTTTATTGTACTCACAAATAATTCCGCTTTCCTACTTTGATAGCTGATTTTAGTAGAAACATAAACTCCTCTCATATATGGGGTAAATTATGCTCTAATTTTTTTTTTAATGGAAGACTCATGTATCTCTGGTAGGTTTCTGAATATAAGACACAATGTGATCATTAATTCACCAAAACATAAGTACACTGCAATGTTAATTTGCCAACAAAACAAGTTTTTTTGGAGTTTTATTTTCACTATTATTTTCACTATTATTTTCCCTAGTGGTCATACAGTCCAGTCTCTCACTATTACCTTTATTATGATCTGAAGGGAGTCTGGAGGTCTGAAATGACCACATACAAATTTAATTTAAATATAAAATTGTCAATAAATAAAACATTTTATTTTAGATGATCTTTCATGATTTCTTGTCTCATTGGGATCGAAATGTCTTGTAAAATGTTTCAAATCAGATGTTGTGATAAGCTTTCAAATTTTGCTTCAATTAAATATATTGCACTGATAAATCTAGACAATAAAATTTGGTCTGCATAGCTAGATTATTATACATTATTTTAATTGTTGTTTATATTTCATATGCCAGACATTTTATACATTGTCAATTGAAATTAGATGATTTTGTTTTAGTACTTTCTGCTACTGTAAAGAGATTGCATGTTTGAATTTAAGATTTCTTAATGCAGTCAGGATTTCACTCCTTGACTTTCAATAGATTTAGGAGCCTGTGTGCCTAAATCATTTCTGAAAATAGGACTCAGGCATTTATGAAAGTTGTCCCAACTTCCTTTGATGAATGCTAAGTTGGTTGAGATACAGCTTGGGCATAGACTAAACTGGAAACAGGCATGCTTATTCTGTCCACGTGGGGTGTTATACTAGTATAACTGTAATGGTTTAATTATACTAATATATTTCTGCTGTTAAATTTCTCCACAAACTCTGAGACTCTAGCCCTGTGTTAGGCTGGGTGAAGAGTTGTGAGGAGGTAATTTTTCTATCTGTGATCTAGAATCACTTCCAACTTTCTAAACTAAAACCAAATTTTGACCACACAAGAAACCATTGCGATCACTGAACTAAACATTTAAGGCCCCATTTTAAAATGTGATTCAATTACAGTTCTAAAATAGGAATGTCAAGCTTGTGATTTGTTTTATTTTCCTGTACGGGCAAGTGAGCTCAGCATTCAGAAGTTTGGGCCATGCTGATATTTATTTATTGTTGTAACAAGTGACAAGATGCATATTTAATAGAGGGAATGTTGGCAAGTGGTTAAAGCAGGTGATTACAGGTTTATTCTAGGCTTTGTTACCAGCTCACTCTGTGATCCTGGGCATATGTTTAACCTCTCTGCCTCAGTTTTGCCCGTGTGTAAAATGGGGTTAATAAACAACCTTCTGAGTGTTAATGTTTAGAGAGTGCTTTGAGAGCTGCAGCTGACAATACTTTTTCAAAGGTCTGTTACTGGTAGAGGACCCACGTCCTGACATTATGAAGGTGCAGCCGTAACTAAATCTTCTAGACATTTGATTAATATTCCTAGCGCTTTGGTCTGGGGACCGTTAAAGCTATTTCCTAAGCTATTTGAACAAAACCAGAGAGAGCCAAAGAGATTTGTCAGAAATCTTCCAGGAGACAAGAACCCCCTAAAATTGTCTTCTTTTCCTAGACTGGGAACCAGCATTACAAAATACAAGGAAGAGCCTTCCCCTGCCCCTCAGTTAAAATTGCCTACTTATTCTAATAGTTAGCACATCCCTAGCACTGCAAAGGAGCGATGTGGCTGTTAAGCAGTTGCTTTACTCCAGTTGGAAAGCATGGATGAGAAAAGAGATGAGATTTGACAGGCAGAAATGCAAGAAATGTTAAATTTAACTTCTTACCTGCCCTTTGGATAGTCTGTGGCTGGTCAGCCATGGAATTCAATGCTGCACAAGGTCACAAAGACATACTTGGCTTTGATTTTATAAATGGCTAATTTTACGGTCACTAACATGCATGGCAAAGGGAAGATCCTATACTGATAAGAGTAAATCAGTCTCATCCTTCCTGCTGTAGCTGGTGGCAGCCAGGAAGATTTTATTCCTTTTGATATAACACATTGTAAATCGGCCAGGGTTTGGGTTAGGTTTTTCCAAAGGAGCCTAAGGGAATTAGGAATTTCAATGGGAATGGGCCCCTAACTCCCTGAGGATCCTTGACAATCCCTGTCTTGGTTCCTTATCTGTTTCTGAAACATCAAGTACTGGGCCTATGGCACGTTGCCTGACTGGTAAATTCAATTTTTTCAGAACCATTTCTGTGCCTTCTAGGGATCCTTTCTCCTTTCCTTTTTCTTTGCGCAATAGCTATTTTTACAGTAGGTAACACACTATACACACTATGAAAAAGAAGAAGTTTAATAGAGAACAATAGTCTTTGCAGAGTTTGTAAACCAACCATATCATTCTCTAATGTCTACACAGCCCTGGCACTTTCAGACCAATTAAACTATACAGGACTTTTCCAAAAAGGAAACAAAAAACCAAACCAAAGAAGTGTGTTCTGTTGTTCTCTGACCCAGTGATTTCATAATGATAAAGCTTAATTCCTTTAATTCTCAATGACATATGCCAGATTCCATCTACCGACGCGTACTCCTGATCTACTCAAAGCAATAGACATTAAGGATTTATTTCTGAAAATCAGGCAAAGGTGGATGCACCAACTTTGCCTTTTATTGTGTGGATGTGAATAACCTCTCTCTTCCCCTTCACCCTCCTCAGCAAATTCTCTGCTTTAATAAAAAGCAAGTAACTTTCCAATTTAGAAAAGCGACAAAGAGTCCTGCGGCACCTTATAGAACAACAGACGTATTGGAGCATGAGCTTGGATCTGACAAAGTGGGTATTCACCCACGAAAGCTTATGGTCGAATACATCTGTTAGTCTATAAGGTGCCACAGGACTCTTAGTCGCCTTTTACAGATCCAGACTAACACAGCTACCCCCGATACTTTCCAATTTAGGTCATTTCATGTTTCGTTTGCTGGGAATAGATTGAGGAGGTTATTTCAGTTCCTGCTTCTGCCTAGGAATAGGGAGCACAGCAGTGTTCTTGTCCTCCTTTCTTCATCTCTAGGCCAGTTGTCTGTAACAAAACATTTTAAATGTACCTTAGTTTGAAAGCAAAGAGCACAAAAGGATAGTTTTAAAAATAGTTCAAGGACAGGCCAGGTGCCAATTTCCTCTTAAGTCAGTTCTTGGCTCCATTTCTTACATGGAAATCTTCTCAGAGCCAGAAGCTGCACAATGGAAACATTATCCATGTCTTTTTTCTTTAAACATTTTTGACAATGAGTTTTGGTTTGTCTGAAGCAAGAATACTAGAAATCCATAGCTGCAGGTTTAAGGGCTTCCTCTGGTTATTTCAAGCATCAATTACAAGTTCCAGTTCCTAGTCGGGAAGAGAGCTCCAGTTCAGTGATTCAGGGGCCTGCTGTTGTATTTGCTGTTAACCTGAGGACAAACTGAAATGGTGAAAAGCATGGAGCTCACTCATTTGTCTCAGCACTCAGATTTGGAACATATTAAATACTTTCATGTTAGCCCAGAGGAGACACATCCAGCTGTTGGCCTTGATGAAGAGTAATAGAATATTATTCAATTCCCAGTTGTATGGGCATAACACAGATTAATGGGAGTCCTGTGCTTACACCAAGACTATGCCCACACACTCATGTTAACTAGGGATGTACTGATACACGGATGGGTCTCCAAGAACAAATTTACAAAGACCCCTCTTTATTCTTTACTCACTCTGCTAGCCAAAGAGTCCATCTTAACCCACCCACCTCAGTTCTAGGGCTCCCAGTCTGACTGCTGGGCCCCAGAGTGTTTCTGTTGGGGGGGGTAGATGCCTAGTCTCATTAGCAGCTGGTCTCCTTCCCTGCTCCCCATGTTTGTTTTCCTTGATTCACAGCAGTCCATGCTCCCAGTATCTTCCTGACCCATTTCCTACAGTCTCCATCATTCACTCTGCAACGCTTAGTTTAATGGGTTAAAGGGATACTCTGCTATGTTATGCCTCTCGGTTCTGGAGGGCAACTCCATTTCTGGTGCATCTCAGTACAGGGGAGCAGAGTCCCTGCACAGAAGAGTGACTGATGAAGACAAAACAGAATTTCTCATTCTGCTGCAGACAGTCCTGAACACCACTAATGACGGCCTACAGTCAGTGCCTAAGGAATGCCTGGGAGCCGAGGGGCGTGTACATTAAACTAAGGATGTTCGCAGGGAGTAGAACTGTAAAGCATATTAGCGAGGTTCTCTAGTTACGTAAGGCACAAAAATCATTTTTTCCAATTCCCTTCATCTTTCTGCCTTTCTCCGTAGTGATTATAGTGACCACCAATGAAAGTAACAGAGAGATCTGCAAAGCTGTTGTCGATCCCCTTTAGCAGTACATGCTGACTCCTCAACAACAGCCAGGCTTCTCAGCCTAAACATTCACTTTGTGAGACAGCATGATTTTGTGAAGCTTTATATCCTAGAAAATCAGAGAGAGAGAGAGTCACATACAAACACAATGTAAACAGCAATACAGTAACCATAACAATGTACCTAACCCACTATGCAATAGGCCAGCCTCCTGCTCCAACAGGATGAGGATAAGATTTTCAAAGGCATTTAGTGTTCATCTAACTTTGGTCCCTGAGACTCCAGTGGAAAACAGATTAGATTCATTCTAATTCCCTTCTGGGGTGGAACCATCACCAGGCTCTTGTTGGAACTAATCAATGTAGAACAGCATCACTGTTATACATTTAATATTAGACTGTTTATACTGGTTTGCAGAACTTGGGTGGAACTGTCACAAGAGCCAACTCTGAGTTTTCATTGCCCCAGACCTCCTTGTATTTAGCATAGTATTGCCAAACTGTGAAATTTTATCATGAACCTGACAATAGTTGGTATTTTTCTCAAAGTCCCAGACAGTGCACAGTCAACTTGTGGAACTCCTTGCCTGAGGAGGTTGTGAAGGCTAGGACTATCACCGCATTTAAAAGAGAACTAGATAAATTCATGGAGGTTAAGTCCATTAATGGATATTAGCCAGGATAGGTAAGGAAGGGTGTCCCTAGCTTCTGTTTGTCAGAGGGTGGAGATGGATGGCAGGAGAGAGATCACTTGATCATCGCCTATTGAGTTCACTCCCTCTGGGACACCTAGCATTGGCCACTGTCAGTAGACAGGATACTGGGCTAGATGGACCTTTCTTCTGACCCAGCATGGCCATTATTATGTTCTAACGTTCTTATGCTGGAATCCGAGTTTTCTTTTTTAAAATACTTTCTAGCCCTTATGGTTTCAGAGAAAAGCCTGAAAATGTGACCCAGAATGCATTCTAAAGGCTCAGAAAGCAAAACGCAAATAAAGAGTCCTTTAAACTAAACAAAACCTCATCATAAACTCCTAGATGGAGCTACTATAAGATGGGTGCATATCTGGTTAGAAAGCTGATCCCACAGAGTAGTTATCAGTGGTTCACAGTCAAACTGGAAGACCATAATGAGTGGGGTCCCACAGGACTCAGTTCTGGGTCCAGTTCTGTTCAATATCTTCATCAATGATTTAGATGATGCTTAGAGAGTAAACTTTTAAAGTTTGTGGACAATACCAAGCTGGGAGAGGTTGCAAGTATTTTGGAGGATAGGATTAAAATTCAAAATGATCTGGACAAACTGGAGAAATGGTCTGAAGTAAATAGAATGAAATTCAATGAGGACAAATGCAAAGTACTCCACTTAGGAAGGAACAATCAGTTGCACACATACAAAATGGGAAATGACTGCCGAGGAAGGAGTACTGCAGAAAGGGACCTGGGGGGTCACAGTGGATCACAAGCTAAATATGAGTCAACAAAAGTGAACCATTATTCTGGGACGTATTAGCAGGAGTGTTGTAAGCAAGACACGAGAAGTAATTTTGCTCTACTTCATGCTGATCAGGCCTCACCTCAAGTACTGTGTCCATTTCTGGGTGTCACATTTCAGGAAAGATGTAGACAAATTGGAGAAAGTCCAAAGAAGAGCAACAAAAATGATTAAAAGTCTAGAAAACATGACCTATGAGGGAAGACTGAAAAGATTGGGTTTGTTTAGTCTTGAGAAGAGGAGACATGATCATAGTTTTCAAGTACATAAAAGGTTGTTACAAGGAGGAGGGAGACAAATTGTTCTCCTTAACCTCTGAGGATAGGAGAAGCAGCTATGGGCTTAATTGCAGCAAGGGAGGTTTAGGTTGGACATGAGGAAAAACTTCCTGTCAGGGTGGCTAAGCACAGGAATAAATTGCCTAGAGTGGTTGTGGAATCTCCATCATAGAAGATTTTTAAGAGCAGGTTAAACAAACACCTGTTAGGGATGGCCTAGATAATACTTAGTCCCGCCATGTGGACTAGATGACCTCTCGAGGTCCCCTCCAGTCTTATGATTCTATTTTAAGCCAATTTCATGATTTTTGAACACGGAGGTTGGTAATGATGTGAATGGGAATGGTATGTTTGCTCTCCTGTAACTGGACTTACAAGAGGTTCCCTTTTAGTAAGCTATTACCAAAAAGAGAGAGAAAGTTTTCTTACCGTGGTTCATAGTCTATTACCTTTGGATATTCACACTTGAGAAATTCACTCATGCTGGTGTCACTGAGCCTGGGGCCCTGTAGAAGCCTAAAAATGAACCAAGAATACTTCTTCAGATTAGAGCCTGAGGAAGGGGGCAACCCTGGTATCAAAGACATCTGCTTCCCCATCTTAGAAACCATCAAACTCAGTTCAGGCCTAATTCTATCACTATGCAAGCATGGGATTGTGGCCCTAATTTTGGGCTGTCCTTTGGGGTCCAAGGCATCAAAGATCCCCGTTGCCAAACAATTAATGCCAGGCAGCCTAGCTTCATTATTTGAGGTACCAGTTTGGCTGAGAAGTAACTGAGTAAATATCTACTTAAACTTTTTTAAGGCATTTGATCGAGTCCTGCATGACATGCTAATTTTAAAAAAAATTAATGCTACATAATATCACTCACACACATATTAAATGGATTAAGAACTAACGGACCGATCTCAGCAAGTGGTTGTCGATGGAGAATCACCATCAAATGGGGGTGGTCCTAGTGAGGTTCTGCAGAGATTGGTACTAGGTCCAACACTACTCAACATTTTTATCCAGGATCTGGATGTAACTAGAAACTCACTGCTGATAAAATTTGCAGCTGTCACAACAATTAGCAGAGTGATAAATAATTATGAGGACAGTGCAGTTATATAGCATGATCTGGATTGCTTGGTAACCTGAGCCCATTTTAACAAGATGTGTTTTAATATAACCAAGTGCAAGCGACTACACCTAGGAACAAGGAATGCAGACTATGCCTTCAAAATAAGGTACCACAGCCTGAAAGCAATGACTGAAAAGGATTTAAGGGTCACAAGTAACTGAACATGAACTCCCAGTGCGTGTTGCTGTGGCAAAAAGGGCTAATTGGATCTGAGGCGATATAAACAGGAGTGTTGAGTAGGGCTTTGATTTCACCCATGTGCATGGCCTTGCTGAAATCATTAATGGATACTGCATACAGTTCTGGTGTCCACATTTTAAGGATGTTGAACAATAGGAGAGGGTGCAGGAAAAAGAGCCACAAAGATTATTTGAGGACTGGTGAAAATGCCTTATGATGAGAGACTTAAAGGGCTGAACCTGTTTAGCTTATCTAAAAGATTGAGAGATGACTTGATTACAATGTATAAGTACCTTTGTGGGGTGATAATAGCGAGCACTAATGTGCTTTTTAACTTTGCAGAGCAACTTGAGCAAGGCGTAAGAAGAATCAAGGGCTGGAAGCTGAAGCCAGACAAATTTAAATTAGAAATTAGGCACCTGTTTTTTGTTTTATTTTAAACAAACAACGAAGGTAATTAACCATTGGAACATGCTACCAAGGGAAGTGGTAGATCTTTCATTTCTTGATGTCTTCAGGAACAGCTTGGATGCCTTTCTGGAACGTATGCGTTAGCCAAACATAAGTTATTGGGTTCAATATGGGAGTACCTGGGTGAAGTTTAAGGGCATGATCTATACAAGTCAGTCTAGATCAGTGGTCCCCAAACTATGGGGCACCCCTCTCTGGAGGGATGCAGCAGGGCCCAGGTCACCCCAACATCAGGCAGGGAAGGAGCGCCACCCAGCCCCACTCTGCCCCAGCCGTGGCTCCTTGCTGCAGCTCCGCTCTGCCCCCCGCCTCAAGCTGTGGCTTTGCTCCTGGCCCCATCTCCACCCCCAGCTCTGCTCCCAGCTGCTGGGGGTGGTGGACAGAGGTAAGGGGGGGTATGATGTAAAAAGTTTGGGGACTACTGGACTAGATAATTGAATGATCCCTTCTGACCTTAAATCCTATGAAATTGTGAAATAACAATCCATGGAATGACTTTCCTTGAGGCATATCAGGTTTTGGGTATGTCCATGTAAATCTGGTGTATTTTGTGGGGATAGGAGACGACTTTGGAATGGAAATAAGCCAAGGAACCAAGACAGAGATAGCTCAGCAGTCTAAACTGCACAGCAATGCAGAAGCCACCTAAAATTCTCTGTCTAAACCTCACAAGATGTTAGCAGGAAACTTTTGGTTTGACCTTGGAAAAGTTCTCTGGGCATGTTGACCATGAAGAGGCAGGAGGTGAGGGGTTTGGGGACTAGAAACTAAGTGATGCATGTCTGGTATCATGAAAAGACACCCTCACTCAGTGCTGCTCTTCTAGAAGGTTCCTAAAGCCTACTGTTGCCATGGGCAGGTGGGTGCACCCCACAATTGGGAATATGCAGAGGCCCCTTCAGACAAGAAACCAATTTTCCAAACTGTACAATGTTCATATATTTTATAAAAACATCTTGTGGCACTATTTCATTTTAATAGGAATCAAAACTATTCTAACAACGAATGGCTAAAGCTAGTTTCTATAATTCACCAATCTTCCAGTGAACTTCCACATTTCGTAAGACTCTATTCCAGAGGTCCCCAAACTGTGGGGCATGTTGCCGTAGGGGAGCAGGAAGGATCATTTGGTGGGGGCACAGCTGGAGCATGGCGGTGGGGAGGGAGTGCCACCCAGCTCTGCTCCTGGCCCTGGCCCCGGCCCCAGCTGCCAGCCTCGTGCCTGGGGCAAGGGGGGTTATGACCCTGAATAGTTTAGGGACCACTGCACTATTGCATGGCAACACGTAGCACTGGAGATTTGTCTGAATTTGCTTTGTACCTTTCTAACATTGCTGCTGTCATTATTGGTGCCCTCTGCATTTGTTTGTAAGCTATATGTGTCTGTTGATGATTGGACTTCCATGTCTCTTTGCAGAATTAACTTGCAAGAATTGCTTACCTAGTAGGGACCATAAATATTTGACAAGCAGAAAAACAGCCTGATATACAAATATCCTTTAGGCAAACACAAGGAAAGCAACATTGTTCATCAGCTCGTTCAGCACTACAGCAAAGTACACGTAGAGGTCAGAATGAAAGAAAGGCATGAAAAGAGATAAAAAATGCAATATGGTTGTCTACTTTATCCAAACTCTGACCCGATTCCTGCTTGAGGCATAGCTGAATACATAGCTTAAGATTTCAGGCCCAAATCTCCACTTGTTCCTTGTGTAGTCATGAGCTTCAGCCTGAGCTGCAACATCAAAGCCATCTCTACGCAGCTGTTTTCAATATGAGCCCCGCTAATGTGAGTCTGTGGACCCAGAGTGGGAAGCTCACTCCCAATGCAGTGTAGACATACTCTCTTAGTGCAGCTTTCGAATGCGAATGGTTAAAATATATTGTACTTTGTAATGGTAGCTTTATCTAATACAATCCAAAGATGTATGATGTACATATCTGGTTAGGGGCCCAGGGCCAAGATCAATATACTCTCAACTGATAAAAATGGCTAATCACACATGCCAATGAGCATCTTGTTCTCTGTTCAGCGAGGGGTACAGCCTGATCCCAGTGCATGGAGCAGCATGGCGAAGGGCATAAGGAATCCTAGTTTTTGCCCCTCCTCTTTCTGCCACAAAAGTTGCAGCAGCAGAGCTGCTACCAGAGCCTCAGGAATGCAGCACTCCCACAAGGTGGAAATGGCTGATGAAATGCGCATAGCTATGGATCCTCAAGATCCCAGGCCTACCCTACACCCAGCCACGGGCAGCTCTGTTCTACAGTGCACAGGAAGCATGTGCCCCTGTGCAAACTTGTACTACGCTGCATATAGTGTAGTGGCATTCGGGGCCCTAGACAGCAGGAAGGTTGCCCTGGTTCTAAAATGATTCCATCATATTCAACATTAGTTAAGATGAAATGTTGAATGGTATCCCCCATCCCCGTAACCTCATTGTGCCGTTATCTCATGGCAGTGCCCAAGACCTCAGTCAGATTCCATGGTGCTGGTGTTGTATGAACATATGTCCTGAGCCAGGAAGCACTTAAGTCCCTTTGCCCTCATTGGGATTTCAACTTGAGCTTGAAAACATCCTTCATGAATGACATTTTCTTGCACTGAGCCCATAGGAGAGAATCTCTGTGAGTAGGACATTACTGTTACTAGAAAGTCTCAGCCCCAGACATGCATGCAACGATAATTTTAATTTTTTTTTCGCTAAACTGGAATGTGCTGCATATTTACCTAATAGAAACTGAGAAATGAACATGAGTAGCATAATGTAATATTTAGTTGGATCTCAGTTTATTTCCCATTTACTTGTATTATGCAAATCAGCATAAGTAAACATATGTTCCTGATTTTGTACTGTATGTGTGAATTTATTATAACAAACAAAAAAATAATAGCAGTAAACATGCCCGTGTACTTGAGTTATGGTGACCAGATGTCCCGATTTTATAGGGAAAGTTCCAATTTTGGGGTCTTTTCCTTATATAGGCTCCTATTCCCCTCTACCCCCTGTCCTAATTTTTCATGTTTGCTGTCTGGTCACCCTAACTTGACTGCAGAAAAACAACCGATTTCTCTTAAGCAGCAAAAATACTGAATTTAAAAATAAAGACAGTACTGTTCATCTGAACTTGTGGCATTTGTTGCAATAATTCATATACTTAGAACAGATCTCAATGCAAATGCAGTTGTAAATGTAACTACTGCTGATGATCCATACCCCATTTAAAGGAACCCACTGTAAAAGGCAGTTATGATCAGAAAAATGGCTCTAAAAGGTCACCCTCTCTAACATTTTATTGAAGTCAGAGATGTTTTACTTACCTTTCTCAAGATAAGGTTTTCATTGCTATTCATACTGCATGAGAATTGTAGTTGTTCAAGCTAGAATAAAATCCACCAGCAATAGAATTGTTAACTAATGGCTGAATCCTGCATTGGATGGCAAAATCCCTGTTGACTTCATTTGGAATCAGATTAGGCTACATTTTTCAAATGCAGATTATTAAGAAAGATACTTGAACCGGAAAAAAAATCAGCTTGATTTTCAGATGACAGGCTGAATTTTCAAGGCTGGAAGATAGAAACTCTCTCTCTCTACATGTAAATTAAGCAAATTTCCTCTGGAAGCCGCTGCTATAAAGAAACATGGGATGCTAGCTCCCTCAGTGCCATTGTTTTTATTTACAATCACTTCTCAGTGTATAACTGCACTTTTAAGAATTATCTGGTTTAATGTTAGCTTTGAAGATAAAGGTAATGGGTGGGTACAAAATATTTCCTTGTTGGAAGCTTTCCCCCCCCCTTCTCTTTTTATGAAAAAGTGCTCTTAATGCTTTACTGCACAATGTACCATGCACTTTTGTAAGGAGTCACTTTCTAAGTATTAGGCACTGACAGACTATACTGGCTTATTGCTGATAAATTGAGAATATGCAATAAAATCTTCAGATCACAGTAAGTCTTCCTCAAAGCTTCACCTCAATATTTCTGTATGCAGATTGTTCCCTTGAACATCCAATGACTGCATTTATATTTCATTTTGCAGTTTTTTCCATATGGAGATGCTTCGAAGTTTGCCCAACATGCCTTCAGAACCTTTGATAAGAACAGCGATGGAACCATTGACTTCAGAGAGTTCATTTGTGCATTGTCCATCACCTCAAGGGGTAGTTTTGAACAGAAACTAAACTGGGCCTTTAATATGTATGACCTAGATGGAGATGGTAAAATTACAAGAGTGGAGATGCTGGAAATTATAGAGGTAAGATAAAAACAGATTTAAATGTTTATTAGAAAATATTAAAGAAAGGTGATACAAAGAGTTTGATGTGTCAGTCGTTGGTCATCGGGGGAAACATACAGAGCATGGGGGGACGCTGGCAACTGGTTACGGTTCAGCATATAGTACACACAGCCTGTAATGTCCCCAATGCGGGGTGTACGGTGGTTGGGGTCAAGATATAGTAGGGGGGCAGTGAGGGTACATCGCTCATAGAGTGGGCTACACACAGTCATGGGTATGAGTAAGCGGGCCGGGTAATGGGGACAGGGTGACCCTCACGTGGTGGGATCCAGATTGGTAAGTTCAGGACTCAGGGGATATGGTTTGGTAGGGGGGTTGTAAGGGTTTCCCCCTCCCCCCCGTGGGTGCGTGGAGCCACATCGGCTCACTCCTGGTATTGGCGGTGGCCGGTGATGTGTTCGATGTAAATGTCTCTAGACCACCGGATAGTGTCCGAGACCATCAGGCGTCTCATGAGTCGCGCATAGCGACGGCCCACCCCACAGGCCCTGAGCACACGTTCGTTCCAGGGGTCCCAGGCGCCCAGCGCCCCGACGATCAGAGCGTCGGTGTAGACCTCGTAGCCCTTCGCCCGCAGGGTGTCAGTCAAGGGGGCGTATTTCTCGAGTTTGCGGGCTCGGGCTTCGCGGAACGCCGGGGTCCTGTTCTCGAACGGGATGGTCACGTCGACGAGGATGATCTTTTTCCGCTCCTCGTCCGTGACGACGATGTCTGGCCGCAGCGGGCTGTCGGTGCCGGGGATGGTGCGGTTGACCGCGATCTCACCGAGGTGTGGGGCGATGGCCTTCGCTAGGCGGTCCTGGACGGCGTTGTGGCGCAGCTGCCAGGCTCTGGCGTGGGGTTTGCAGCTGCACAGGACGTGGGGCAGGGTCTCCAGGGTGTACCCGCACTTCCTGCAGCGCTTGTCCCGGTTCCCGTGGCGGACGGCTCCGTTGAGCGGGACGCAGTTCAGCCGGGCGCGGTGTATGAAGCGCCAGTCGGCGAAGCGGGTGAAGCTGCCCGCGGGGAGGAAGTGGTTGCTGGAGTCCCACTTGCTGGTCACCTCGAAGGCCTTGCCCTGGTCGGGTTTTTTCCTCAGGGTGTCCACGTAGAGCGCGTGGACGGCGGCCTTCAGGGACCTCTCCAGCACGCCTCTGGCTCCGGGGCTGACGGTGATGCTGCCCTCCGTCCCGATCTGCGGCACCAGAACTCCCAGCTCCTGTCGCTCCTCGCTCCAGACCCAGCGGCAGCCCAGTCGCTTCCCTAGTCGGCGCGTGGCGTTGCGGGCGCGGGACCACAGCGAGGCGGTTCCAAACATAATTTTTGAACATTTTCCATAAGGTGTAGCACCCGTTCCAGTACACAAACTTCCTGATAACAAACACTCACGAGCAGCACGCATGAGTGGCGTGCCGAGCTCAGAAGAGTTTGTGCATAAAATATGCAGCCTGTGCACAAAGAACTTGTATTTCTCTAGAAGCTGTGCTGATAATGCTGAAATCTAACTAAGTCTTACTGGTTTGTGGAAAGCATAGTTTCACCAAGGAGTTTGCATCTCACAACACATTAAGATAGTTAGAACTTATCTGTCCAACATTAGAATGCAAATTCTATTAGTAACTAGAATCTGCCATTATAAAAATGTGCAGTAGAAGTAATGTCTAAAAACGTTGCCAAATTAGTGATTACATACAGTAGCTTAGTTGGATTCTCCAAACAGGAATATTTCCAGTTGTAAAAACCCATTACGTTATCGAAAATAGGATATTCCAGTGTTCACTAAATACTGGAAATTTGTTATAGACTTGTTCAGTTGGCCCCCATCTTAATAGAATAATGATCATGTAATGGAGAGCCATCATTTAGTGTCATTTCTCGAAGTGATTAGCAAATGGAAAGATTTAAAAAAAAATGTTTCCATAATTTCTGAGGGCAGTGTATGCACACTTGCATATACTTATATTTTAAGAGGTACATTTGATAATTTTCTGATGTGTGTAAAAAACATACAGCTGAACACTTCTAAGACCTCAAATAGGAATTCTCAAAGTGCCATATAGTTCTAAAACAAGCTTAAATCTTTACCTGATGGAAAAATCTTTTCATTCTTGGTCAAGTGTTCTACAGATGATTATGGTAGGTTTACTTCTTACCAACCAACATAATCTTGTAACAAAAACAAAAATAATAAAAAAAAATCCAAGCAGTTGAAGAATATGACCTTAGAAAACTGATCAGTCAAAGTTTGTACAAAATGTTTCGAAGAGATGAAGATTGGTAAAAACCTCAGACTGCAGAAGTGCACACACATCAGATCCAGAGCATAGGGGGATTTGAGCTGTAGTGCTGTTCTAGTTTGTTTTAAGACTACAGGACTACACTTCTATTGGATTATCATCAATAAAACTATGCATCTACTTGCAATTGGAAACTCACTTATAACAGTAAAGTTATGATTTTCTTTAAACAAAGGTTTCAAGTGTTTGAAGAATCAAATTAGTTCTAATGTGCTAAATGGAAAAAACATTTTAAAGAAGCCTGTATTTATATTAATGAATTTCATTAAAATATTTAAGAGACTGTTTTTCCTTGTCAGAAGCAAATGGGTTTGGGATTTTTAAAGCTAATTTGAAGGCATAATCACCATCTCAAGTTAGAAAATCAACTCTGCATATAATCATGAGACCCAGAACCATGTACTGACTAGATTTAATTATACTTACTCCAAGTCTTGATTTTTTAAATTTATTATTTACCTTTTTCTTTCTTTCGAAAGGCCATTTATAAGATGGTGGGTACTGTGATAATGATGAAAATGAATGAGGATGGTCTCACACCAGAGCAACGAGTAGACAAGATTTTCAGCAAGATGGATAAGAACAAAGATGACCAGATCACACTGGATGAATTCAAAGAAGCTGCAAAGAGTGATCCTTCCATTGTATTACTCCTGCAGTGTGACATTCAAAAATGAGCTAATGTAAAATGCATTATGGACTGCACAGAAGTTTAGATGTTCCATTCAGTTTGCAGCTATTTCCACACACACAAAAATTGCTTGGACTACCTATAAATGGACTTGCTTCTTGTGTTTGAAACACTGGTGTGCATGAGAATGTCATTTGCTAAAGAATTTTAAAAGTATATATTGTAAAAATAAACTGCCACAATGTGATGTGTGCAATGTCATTTCATAACAATCCTATTCCTCTGAAGCCTGTGCAGCAGTACCATGCTGCAGTGAAATACTATTGATTGTTCGTTTTACTGATGCTAGCTATGTGTCTCCTAGCCTGAGTAATGTTAGTGACACTGACTTCCCATGGTAATGTAACTGTTGATTATAACCCATGTCACCATTCTGCTGTAAATTAGTACTGGACAGACAGAGGCGAAAGTTCCTCAGTTCATGAGTCTGATCCACACATGTGCTTGTATTGTCAGTGAATATAAATGTAATTCATTTGCATGCCTTTTAGGTTTGCCTTAATTCTTACCTCATTTGCATCCTTTCAATCTGGAAAGAGCTATGTCAGAGGAATGCAGTATGAACAAAATTAAGTAAATCCTGCTAAAATGTTCCCTTAATTAAAAAGTATAGATACATTTAAAATATTGTATTACTGGACGTTTAAAAAAGTTTTATTGGAACTATATTGATTTCTGCCTGAATTTTCAAAAGCTTCCAAAGAGGTTGCAATATATGTCCCAAAATAAATTTGTAACATTTGACTTTCCCCCCCTAATTCTTATTTCACATCTTTAGCATGTTGCTACTGAGAGAAAAAAAATAATTCAGTCACGACAAGAATCTGCTACTACAATACTGGAAAAAATACATATTTTTTTATGAAAACAGTGTAAATGGAATTGGAAGTAGAACTCAATTCTTGTCCAAAGTGCCTTATTTGATGAATTGTAATCAGATGCTGTGGTTCTAATATGTATCTGTAGGGACAGATTCTCAATTCTACATGTCAGAAAGAAAACAGCAGGTAAAAATACAAAGGTGCTCACCCTCAAAATTCTTCCTTATCCAGTGGTATTCTAGTATCTGATCTCCCTAATAATATGGCACTGGCAGCAAATCCTGCTTTTGCAGAAGTAGTCACTGCTACAGTATATTTCACAGAAGAAAAAGCAGCTAGGGAATAGGACAGTGGGACTTCTCAGAGCATTGTCAGAAGAGCTGTGATATGACTGTAAACTTGCAGCTACTCTCTCCTGGTACCTCCCTCAGAAAAATCACTGAATATTAGAGACCGTGTCCCGCTCACAAAAGGACCTTGATTTCAAGCATGTAATACTTCTATATTAAATGCCTTGGATCTATCACCCATTATTGTTACTGCATACAGTCCTGTTAAGTCTGATATTCAAAACATTCAGGTCAAGATTCTTTCTAGGTAGCTTAAAATAAGTTCCTCAGAAGCCTTGATTATGGAGGAGAAAACAGACACAACTGACACCCGAGTAAGGTTCTCACTCAAAATTATCTCTTCAGAGGGCAGCAGCAACAACAGAGTCATTAGAGTAGAGTTTAAGATTTAATGGCTACAACCACTGTAAGATGAACATTTTCAAGGCCTACCAGCCACTAATTCAAAACTCAAACCGGAAGAAAAGGGGTTGCTTTACTTCCTGACAATTTTTAAAGTATTGCTTCATTTCACCCAGAACCTGAAAGCGTCCTTTTAGATTTCCAGCCAGCAAGAATGTCAATTCTCTTTTGCTTAAATAGCTTTCTAAACTACTTCTAAATCAAAGCACCACCCATTCTCTTGACCTAAAGCTGGCCTAACTCTCCCTATTTTATCCCACATAGCACTATAACATCAATGAGATCAAATAAAAAACCAAAGAGGATAGTAGAAAATCTATGAGATAACAGATAAGCAACTCATCCCATTACATGGCTGAAACCAGCTGGAATGACTTGAGGAACTGCAGGATAACATTTCACTTGTCCAGCTCACTAAGGCCCTCTTAAGTTTATTAGCCTTTGACTTCCCTTAAAATGCTTTACAGGATTATGGCAGAAAAATACAATGCATGCACTGTGGCCATGTTTGCCAGTTGGGGAAGACAGCAAAGCTCTAGTGCCTTAAAATTACTTTTGTTACCTTTTGAAGAAGCCACACAGTTTGGCCCATCTCCAAATCATGCCTCAGAAAAAACAAGACAAATCATCCCTGCATTTCGAGACTCAAAAAGCAAGCTGGGTTCTAAGCTTCAAGTCAGAGTAAACATCTCCAAACAAGTCAATAAATAAGCAGCAAGCATTTTTTCGACACGTCCATATGTTGCAGATTCTTCACCATAAAACTTTCCCGTGAAGCATACTAATAATTAAATCGTCTTTTGATCAGAATCAGTTCAGCTGGTCCACCCTCATCATGACAATCGACATGATCCCATTTAATTTGCCTGTTCACATTAAGCAGCCAAAGACAGAAATTTCATCTACTATTTTGCACTAGAATTTCACTAAGACGCTGCTATTAGTACCCTCACTAAATTTATTAAGTGGTATAATTCATGTTACTTTAAAAATAATTAAGTGCTTATTAAATGCTAAGCTACTAATTATATTTTGAGTACTTCCTTAAATTAATGCTCATATCAATCACTGCTTTATTTACTGTGACTTGCAGTGGGTCTTCTACATTTCACTTAGGGCCTCATATTAAAGTAAATGAAAAAGCTCCAACAGATTTCAGTGGCAATGAGCTCAAGACATTAAAGCACTGCCACTGGCTTGAATATAAATGTCAGAAAGGTAACTATGGCAGCATTAAGATTGTCTTTTTGTAGCCCAACAGCCAAATCACAGGCATAAGTAAATCAATATCTCTATGAACAGGAGAACTCAAGAACCAAGAAGGCTCATTCAAGAGCTTTACAAGAACAAGGTGATTCAGCTATTGTATGAACAACTGATTTATTCAGGGCAAATCAACTTCAAAAGACGTCCTGTCAGTGCCTATAAAGTTCTGTCAGTCCCACATTTTTATACTTTACAGGAACTGATAAATTCAGAAGAAACACATCATGTGATTTGAACAGAAAGCCTGAAGAAATGTTTGCTGTTGCTTTAAATAGTTTAAGAAAAGTCTACCTATTTCTGGAAACTGCTAGAAAACTTGAGATCAAGTATAAAAGCTAGAAGGATATTTAGTGAGAGCTGCAGTCATTTAACTCTCTAGTCCTTTTCCAGCAGTTATCTAAAAAGGCGGAAATGAAGAATGTATATATATTTAAGACAAAGCAGGCTTTTCCTCTTGCCTTTACACACTTTCTATGCACTTTATTCTCTTCGATGTTGAAGAAAGTCAGTGGGAACAAATGCCATGTTATTCTTTTGGTTCGTATTTTGCCAGCAAGGGCCTTACAGGACTTCTTCCCAGTGGCAGTAGATGTCACTAAATCTTAATAAATTTATCACTTAGTTTAAGAGCATGTAGTGAGACCAGGGTTCCACATCAAATAGCTCATGAAAGAGAGCAAAAAAACAAGTGTATTATAGAGGAAAACCATAGTCTTTGGCATCAAGTATGCACAGTTTGTGTTCTCCCACTTCATATGAATCTAGACACGTAAACACTGAACATCAACATCTCGCCTTACTGCAACTGAAGAAAACCCAGATCATTGAGGTCAGTTAAAATAGTAAAATTGAAAAGGAAGCTTTTCTAGACAAATTTAAAATTTGGCATCAAAAAGGGAAAAACAAAACAAAACAAAACACCCTTTTAATAAAACAGCTGGTTATTTGAAAGAACTGAGTTATACCGGAGCCACAGCAACTTCAAACAGATGCAGGCAGAATGGCTGAATTTTAAACTGAGGGCTGGTCTACATTACGGGGGAAAATCAATCTTAGATACGCAACTTCAGCTACGTGAATAACGTAGCTGAAGTCGAAGTATCTAAGATCGAATTACTCACCGTCCTCACAGCACGGGATCGATGTCCGCAGCTCCCTCTGTCGATTCCGCAACTCCGTTGGGCTGGGTGGAGTTCCCAGAATTGATATAAGCGCATTCGGGATTGATACATCGTGTTAGATGAGACCGATTATCGAATCCACGAGCAATCGATTGCTACCCGCCGATATGGCGGGTAGTGAAGACATAGCCTCAGTTGCAGAAAAGCTCCTAATAGCTTTAAATTCCTAAGGGGCGAGAGAGTTTACTTGGAATAATTGATAAATATAATTAATAAACAAAGAAAAATAGTCTTTCCCCTATTTTTCATGATCAAAAGCTATTAAAACATTTTTATTTTTAAAGCAGGACCTCCCACTACATTGTACCATAGCAAAAACGAAACAGTAAGGTTATTGTATAACATACCTGCATGCGTTAACACTATACTACTGTTCCTACGTATAGTACAAAATCAGAAGCAGAACTGTACAACAGCAAACAGAAGTAAACTACTGACACATTTACTAGACATGCTATTGCACATGGATCTTAACCCCGATATGCATTTTAGTAAACATGTTATAACTGTATTTAGTTTTACATATTTCTGCACATGCTACCTAGCAAATGTCATTTAAAAATATATGATATTTCATGTCTCTTAGGCTAGGTTTTTATATTTGTGACCATTACCATACTATCAGAGTGCCATGTCTTCCAATGTTGTCTGTTCCCTGGTACTGGCAGCTCTGTGTGGGGTATGCTTGTTTCCTTTATGTTTTATTTTACTATAGATCAAAATTGTTAGATATGCATGCATATTTGCACAAGACATTAACATACATGCTTTGTTTGAATAGGATCTGGCATCTAACTTCCTAAAAGGCAATATTTGCTAGTTGTATTATGCAGATGTCCTAAGGGCCTCAAATGGCTGATAAAGAGAACCACTTGGGAAGAGTGAGAGGGTAGTTTTCCAGTCAAAGACCATTTTGCC
Source organism: Chelonoidis abingdonii (assembly GCF_003597395.2). Classification (NCBI taxonomy): domain Eukaryota; kingdom Metazoa; phylum Chordata; order Testudines; family Testudinidae; genus Chelonoidis; species Chelonoidis abingdonii. The sequence continues at coordinate 25,101,438 of NC_133771.1, read as the reverse complement.
AACAAATTCTGCACTTTTTAGTCATAAGAACATACACTGAAAAGTACGAATCTTGTCATAGACATAGGAACTCCAATTCCATTGGAAAATGGAACACATATGTTTAAAGTGATTTTGACAAATACAGTAAAAGTGTTCACACAAACTTGGCAGTTAAGTTTGGAAGAGCTTGGTTTCCTCCCATTTGGGCAACAACTTATCTAGTTTAGGAAACTGGGACCTTACAGGAATTAAACTAACAAGTTTTCTCCCATTCTGTAGCACCAAGAAAGTATGTAAAAAACAAAGCAGCAGAGAACGCCAAGAGTAGGATGACAGCTATCTGTAGTCAGATGCGACGCATGAGGGCTACAAGGGGTCACGTCCCCCTGTTCCTCCCCCCCTGCCCCATTTGCAGCTTGGCTTGTACTGAGCATGCTTACACAGACTGTGCATGCTCAATAACACTGCTGAAGCTGGTTGCCATCACTCTACCCCGCCCTCTACATCCTCCTCCCCCACTATGGGCAGGCACAGGTTGTCCTGCCTATAGTGCAAGATTTTATGGAATGGGAATTTCTGATATTACACCATGCAATTTTTACTTTTTGATGAATGTATTAATAATACTTCTAACATTATATAAGGTTGGGTGAGAAGACAGCTTTAAAAAGATGTGAGCAAAAGTTTCAGAAAACCGGTTACTTGCCTTCTCGTAACTGTTCTTTGAGATGTGTTGTTCATGTCCATTCCAATCAGGTATGTGCGCGCCCCTAACAGTATCTGTCAGGTCGGTCCAGGCACCTCCTGGAGTGGTGCCATCATGGCACTCAATATAAGGCCCTAGCGACCCTCCACCCCCTCAGTTCCTTCTTGCTATCTACTCTGACAGAGGGGTGGAGAGTGGGTATCAGCATGGATATGAACACCACATCTCGAAGAACAACAGTTACGAGAAAGTAGCCATTTCTTCTTCTTCAAGTGCTTGTTCATGTCAGTTCCAATTCTTGGATGGGAGGGGCAGGGAGGGGAGGGAAGGGATAGCTCAGTGGTTTGAGCATTGGCCTGCTAAACCCAGAGTTGTGAGATCAATTCTTGAGGGGGCCACTTAGGGATCTGGGGCAAAATCAGTACTTGGTCCTGCTAGTGAAGGAAGGGGGCTGGATTCGATGACTTTTCAGGGTCCCTTCCAGCTCTATGAGATAGATATATCTCCATATATTATATTAACTGTTGGCATTTCCAGTTGCATCACATGGTGAACAGGTCCATCGGGGGAAGTCCAAACGTTTGAATATGGAGTTTGTGACATCTGGGCATAGGGACCACATGTGCCCATGAAAAGACCTGCCAAGACTGTCCACCAACTTGTTATGTACTCCTGGAGTCCAGCGCTTGCAGGTGTATAGGATGAGCTACACAAAAGTCCCACAGCGTGGTCATGGTGACAACAAGACCAAGGGGAAGTTCCAGCTATCTGTCACTGGCAGTAAGAAGGAATGAGGGGGTGGCAGGTTGGGAAGGTCCTATATTGAGTGCCATGATGGTGTCACACCAGGGGGTGCCCAGATGGAACCAACCGATACTGCTAGGGGAAAAATTTTCCAGCTGCTATGCACTCATGGGCGCACGCCCAATTGGAACGGACATGAACAAGCTCTCGAAGAAGAACCTATTGTTTTGTTACTCTTTCCTTCATAAGTGGTTCTGTTCTTAAATGTATCAAGGCAAAATATTGCAGATGATATTTCCACAGCGAAATATGTAAACACAGTTAATATAATCAAAACAAATCACAGATACTGCCTGATAGCAAAATGATCCTGTTCTGGATACACTGAACAGCAAAATCCAGTCTTGAAAATTTAGTATATTTTATGTTACATTTTAAACCCTTCTTGAACAGTGTTGAGAAATATAAACCTAGCAGAATTTAAGTGAACTTGGACTTGTGTGTGTGTGTGTGTGTGTGTGTATAAACACATTACTACTTATATCAGTTTTCAAAGGGTTTTTTTTAAATGATTTTTCTCCAGCATAATTATACAAAATATATTTACATTTTTCAGAAGAGCCAAACGAGTATATATATTTTTTTTAATCTCCAGTAGTTGGCAGTTTTAAAAAAAGTTAATTGAAATGAACATTTTCATTTAATTTTTTCCAGTGAACCAAACTGGATTTTTTTTTAACTAAGTTGTAGTTTTACTAAAATTACACACTTCATTTACATTTTCATTACACAAATTATTTCTCTATAAAAAATAAAGGAACTCTCTCCTGTATTAGAAATATCCTTCAATTGAATTCTCTTAACCCGGAATAATAAGGAAGCATGGGTTTATCTACACAGGTTGTGGAGTGAAATGCACTAGCGAAATTTTAGTTCATACCAGCAGAGTATACACAGACCAATTAGCGTGGAACACGCGGGTATGCTTTAGAAATCCTACCCTACAGTGCACACTGCTGCACCACGTGTAAACAAGCCCTTAGTAATCTTACAGACATATAAATTATATACATTTCTACTATAAAAACCTGGGATAGCATGTTAATGTGTCAAAGGTATTTATTAATTTTAGTCTTCTTCCTCTTCTTGATGTCTACGTTGAAAATTCAGCATTGTTTGTCCTCTTTCAGGGTCTTGCATTCGGAGGATCCGAATAAGGCCGCTCGTGGGTAGGGAACTAGAAACAAAACACATAATTTAAATAATGGCCCTTGTGAATGAGTTAATGTTTCTGCAAATTTGACTCTCCATTACCTGTTTGCCTTATATGACAGCAATTTTTCTTTGATCATATGAACCAGCAAAATGGAGTGAAATTCTAGCCCTACTGAAGTGAATGGCCAAGTTTCCATAGATTTCAATGTGTCCAGAATGGTAACCCGTGGTCTTTACCTTGAGCTATGAACTCTCTATTTTATGCAACAAATACCATTTTTATTCCAGCCCCAAAATTTTAAAATCTAGACTGTATAAATTATACAAATGGAGTTTTAAACTAAAAGCACAAACTCCAAGAGAAATATAATTAGTGCTCGAACACCCCTTAAAGTTTACATTTGCCTGAGACCCTGATGCTGCAAACATGGACTCGCACAACTCAACCTAAGTGCAGTTATGCACATATGTGTATGCAGCATCCAGGCTTTAAATTGTGGGCTAGAGGCTGTTCCAACAAAATAGCTTAACTGTACTTCTTTTGTACTTTTGTTTCCATTATATTAGTGTTCTTCCATATTAAAACTGCAATTAAATGCATATACTTTAACAAAATGTGAAATCAGACTTCATAATACTTCACTTAAATGTATGAAACCATATACACCTCTACTCCAATATAACACGGTCCTCGGGAGACAAAAAATCTCACCACGTTATAGGTGAGACCGCATTATATCGAACTTGATTTGGACCCCTCGTTCCTTGTTCCCTGACCACCCCTTGCAGAGAACCCTATCCCTAATCACCCCCAGAACCCCACCCCCTACCCAACCTCCCTGCTCCCTGTCCCCTGACTGCTCTGACCCCTATCCACACCTCTCACCCCCTGACAGGCACTCATCAGCAGCGGTGGGAAGCGGAGTGCTGCAGCTGGGAGCTGATGGAGCGGACCGGGCTGGAGCCGGGCTGCTCTGCTTCCCACTGCCGATGAACACGGGGAGGTTGGGGAAAGGATGCCCCCCATCCTAACCTGCGGCAGCAGGAAGCAGAGCAACGCGGCCCCAGCCCGTTCCGCTCTGCCACCTCCCGGCCGTGTCGTACCGCTTCTCGCTGCCAGTGAATATGGGGGGATCCCTTCCCCCAAGCCCCCTCCCCCGAGCAACACAGCCGAGGCCGGGATGAGGGAAGCACAGCGGGCTGCTTCTGGCCCCTCGCTAATCCCCCGGGCCACTCTAGAACTGCAGGGCCCCCAAAATTGCCCCCCTCGCAGATCCTGCCTCCTAGACCCTGGGGTGGGGGAGCCCCTGACTGCCCCCGAGACCCTCTGCCCTTTATCCAACCCCTCAGCCCCAGCCCAGCCCCCTTAACACGCTGCTCAGAGCAGCGCATCAAAGCTTTACCACACTGCATGCGAACCCCTTTTATATCGGGTTGTGTTATATTGGGGTAGAGGTGTACCTAGAATAATACAATCAAATGGTGAATTCCTAACTAAATATAGCTTCATAAATTATTCAGAAAGGTATTTACTTTTTTAAAATATTATGACAGAATATAATTTTATTCTGTTCCTAAATTAATATCAAGACATTTATAAAACAAATTTCAACGTAAAGGCTTTAATTCCATCATATCTTCTGGTGTCTTCTTGAGAGTTCACATTCCATATTCAAATAAAGTTATTAGCATTAATTCCCTTATTAATACTAACTTTGACTTTTTATTATGTGATTTTACTTAGTCTAAAGATTATGCATGGAAAAAAAAGAATCCCCTGTAATTATGGAAAAAATCCACAAAACAACCACGAACCTTCCCTGGTACGTCAACATTTTTGTTATAGCTACCTAGTTTGATTAGATTAAGTTTGTGATCTCCTTTTTAGATATACACTACCGTATTTCCTAGTCCAGGGTTATAACATTACCAGGTTGACTTTACATTAAATTATCTTGAGCTGGGTTTGTGGGGACTTAAATTGTGCTCTTAAATCCTAAATGCCTTTTAAAAAACAAAACAAGAAAAAACCTACATGCTTGATAGAATAGCTATGATACATCTACAGCAAACTTGCTCTTTGTTCCACCTCAGGCACATTCTTGTCATAAATACATTCCCTGTTTTTTCTAAGCTATGTAATATTTATTTCTGCTCACATTATTCAGAGTGACAGACACTAAGACTGGCATCAATTGTATTTCATATCATATCTACTCTCCATTTCCCGAAGTAGGATTTTATTTAATTTATTTATTTTTAAATAACCATGTCCACTATATATTTAATCATTAGTTTTCCAGTTACCCAAGTAATCTATCACATGGCTGCATAGATTATGGGGAGATGGTTCAAGCAGTATTCCAGACCTGTCTCTTGGGTACTTGCAAAAGGGCCAGGAACAAAACCAGGTCCTCATGGTTCATGAACATAAGGAGCAGACATCTTTATTGGCACCAGTATGGCTAGTAAGCACCAAATGAGGAGGGGCTTGTAATCAATCTACCCTCTTGATTGATCCAACTGAAGCCAGGAGGGTGCTCTAATAGAAAATTCAAAAAGGACTTCTAGATGTTTAATGAGAATCAATCTCAAACCTACAGACTCTCAGAGGTGGAGATACAATGGCCACTCTTTCCTAAACAATTTTACATAAGGATGCATGGAAGCAGATCACTGACAAGCAAACCTGTCAACTCACTTAGATATAACAGCATTTCTGAGACACTATGGCACAAAAATAATCAGTAATTCCTAGCCATCAAACTACATAGTACTACTCCTGGGGGCATTCTGCACCAAAATATTAAAAATTCTGCACACAATATTTTAAAATTCTGCAAACTGTATTTGTCACGATAACACTACATGATCACACCAATTTAAATTATTTTAGTAATTTATTTCAAAATACTGTCAACAAGTATGTCTGTAACAATACAGACACACACAAAATTTCTCCCAGGAGTAGAGAGTTAATGAAACCCCTATGACAACAGAGTTCCTGTTTCTCTGGCCCCTGTCTCCCCTCAGAGCCCAGCTGGAGGGCCGGACACCCACAACCCTTCCCCCCCAGAGCCCAGCTACAGGCCCCCCCAGGCTCAGATACTCACACCCCTTTACTCTCTTGGAGTCCAGCTGCACCCCCCCTCCCAATACCTGCATGCCCTCATCCCCAGAGCTCAGCTCTGCCCCCACCCTTGCCTAGATATCCGCACTTCCTCTCCCCTAGAGCCCAGCCACAGGAGCCCCCCTTTGCCCAGACACCCCTTTCCTTCCCCCAGAGCCTAGGGATCCAGATGGAGAAACAGTCTGATGCTCAGTGCCAGGCTTACACATCCTGTGTGATGCCCTCTCCTTCCCTCAGAGCTAGCTGGGAACTGGAGCTGCCATGACCGCTCTAGCTCCCTCCCCTCGGTAGTATCTTCTATGTGCGAGTTGGCCTCTGCCAGGTCCAGCAGGCCCTAGTGGCAGCTAGCAGCACTGCAGCCCATTTCTATGGAGGAAAGGAAATTCTGTGTGCACATTAATTTCTGCATTGCACAGTGGCATAGAATTCCGCCAGGAGTAAATATAGGGAAGAAACCTGGTCATGAAGGTGGAGGAATACTACAATTGCATTGGCTATCAAATGAAAATTTCTAAGGACAGAATATGTGTAGTTACAAAATCCAGTCCATAATAATAATAATAGTAGGGGTGTATTAACAGCTTCTGAATGAGTGAACAAGTCAGCAAGTTGCAAGAGATAAACAACAAAATATAGTAAAATAATGAGGGAGAACAATAGAGAACAATTACTCCAGATAAAATGGTTTATTGTAACAGTAAAACAGTTTGCAGTAAGTTTGATATCTTAAGCAAATTACTCCTTGGAATAGTTTGTTCTGGAACATACAAAGCAGAGGTTACTTTGAATTAATTTTAAGTAACACTGGAAATGGTTCAGAGAGCCAGTGTAGTGAAGACACTAAGGCAACATCTACGCTATAAGCTTGGGGTCTGATTCCCAGCTTGTGTAGATATACTAGCGCTAGCTCTTATCTGAGCTTGCATACTAAAGTAGTAGTGAAGCTGCAGTAGCACAGGCAGCACCAGCTTCATACCCATGGAATTCAAGCAGGGTTTGCACTCGGGGCAGCTAGCACAGTGTCAGTGCTGCTGCTATCCATGCTACCACAGCTACACTGCTATTTTTAGTGCACTGGTTCAGATGAGAGCTAGTGTATATGTATGTGACCTGGGAATCACACTATTTCATAGTGAAGATGTACCCTAAATAAGAGTGACCACAGTATCTTGAAGCTTGAAATTGTTGAAGGAGAGTGGAGTAGGGAAGTGAACAAATACTACTTAAATACTCATGGTGGCCATTTAAGAATGCTTTGGATGCGGATATCCTAGGCATATATACTGTGAAAAAGTCTACTGCCTTCTTTCTTACATATCTATTTAACATTTCTAGTGCACTTTTTGAGCTAGAAAGTTTAAGGAAAAATGATTACCTCATGCTCTGTGGGGTGAGCAAAATGAATTGTCGATGACGTTGAGAATCTGCCATCTTGAGCATCATGTCCATTGCAATTCTTCTATTAACCATGTCCTAAGAACAGAGGATTGACTAGTTATTGGTGTTTATAATATATGTTTATTGTCTTGCATTACTGTACAGAGAAGCTATTAATATAAGCACCTGCAAAAACTAAATTAAGTTTGGAGATATTTTGCTAATACAATTATCTAATTAACTGAAACATGTACATTGAAATTCCATCAAAAAATCTACATCAAGAGAACATTAAGATTACAGCCAAACACTAAAATTTAGGAAGTATACAGAGGCTGTGTGCCTGTCATTAGCCCTATCCCTTTGCATATGTGTACTATGATGCAGCCTTCAACTACACATTAACCTACTATATCTTAATACATCAGACCTTTTTCTACTACTTTGGATACGTGCATAGCACCTTATGCTATCATGCACCACTTAGCATACACTTAAGAGTACTTGGTAGTCACTTACATACAACATGCACAATGAACAAAGCACAGACTCCTACAAAGACCTGCCTTCTTGCTGTCAATTACACAAAAGGACCATACAAAGTTGCAGAAAAATGTGCATGTATATTGTATTTGAAAACCAGAATATGACCATGAAATTAAACATTGTATTGTAATGCACATGCACAGAGGTGTTGTTACCTATTGCTGTCCTGATCACTTCACCGTGCAACCTTAAAGTTCTCTCAAAGTTTCTCACTGGAATTTTCTAGATTTGTTTGCTTGTTTTTAGGACTCTCAAGAGTCCAAAGACAGACTCTGGCATAATTAACAATGTTCAAAGAAGAGCTGAATTATATCACAAAACCCCCAAATCAGGTAGGAAGTTGACATTTATGTTTGAGGTGCATACACGGCAGAGTTATCTGTATCCTCTCTGTCTAGATTTATGATATAACCAACGCATACAATGCATCTATCATGCAAGGTCCTGAAGCCATAAATGCCCATCCTCAACCTAATCCATGATCATATCTTGGTCAGAGAGGTCATCAGCTATAACAGAGGAAATATGAATAGCAACCACTTGGTTCTCCACTGACAAGTGGAACACACACTACAATGCAGACTGCCTGATCTCCACAGAAGCATTCTTTGATAGGAATGTGCTGTACAGGGTTTTCCTATATAAATTCTTTATAAATCGAGTTAGAAGATATGAGTTTGTATTGGTATTTTGATACTAATTCATCTGTGTTTCAATAGCTTTGGAAGAACTCTGGTGTATAAGCATGGAGAGGGATGTAAACCTACCTCGTGTTTCCAAGAAGCAACACTGAGCTAAACTGCTTGTGAAGGCAAAACTGTACCCTGATGAAGTGAGGGCATGAGCTAGGACCAGAGTTTTCTTAGCAGATCTCTGAGGAAACTCAGTGATGTTATGCAGACAGTTATGGACTGGGGAAAATGTTAAGATCCAGAAGAGCAAGTTATGTGGAAGTTATATTTCTGAGTTATCTCACAAATTCAACTTATATTTTAAAGTAGTCAGACTTATTTACACAGACAAGTGCCATATTTCTGGTTACCAACTTAGAAAACCAGAGAGTAAAGTTGATGTATTCTCTAATTAGCATTATAGAGGAAAAATGTTAGTAGGTTCTACCATAGTCTTTCAACTTTCCAATGATCTCCACTTAATTACTTTGGTAGTTTATACAGCAAAACTGGAAGATGTAGTTTAAATTTATACTTACCATGAAGACATCAAATTCATCCAAGCATCTGAAAGGGGATTCAGCAATGGACCACAGAGAAAGAATGAAACAAACTGTTGAGAAAGAACGTTCACCTCCTGATAGAGATCTCATGTCGTTTAGAGCAGCCTTGTTTATATCTCCAGGCTGGACCTTGAATTAAGTTAAGACATTCATTTAATTAGTAGATCATGATGGATACTTGCATAAGAAGCACAACTGTAATCTTTTCATACAAGATTTAAGTTTACAAATATTAAACATTAACATGAATATGAATATATATGTAGCAACACAGTAAGTTTGTATATTTCAGTGTATATGTATCTGAATGAAACTAAAATAGTTCAATCATACACAATTTTGTAAGGGTTAGTTGCAAGTCAACTGTCCCACTGCTTTGCCCAAATAAAAATGGAACAGGTTTAATTTAAACCAACAACTCAGCCTATGACGTCTTTAATTCTTTATTTTTATAAGTGTTAAACTCATCATCTAGTGTGGTTATGTTTCTGTCAAATACCAATGATCCTAGAACTGCAGCAAACTATATCACTACTGGTGTTTTAACAAGGAATAGCCCCTCTGTATGAATACATGTAATAGGGTAAACAGTTCTTTGTTCCCTGGATTACAGTGACACCTTGTGATATCTATATTTTTTTTATTCTGAAGTGCTTGAAAAAAATAAAAAAGTTGTTTTAATTAAAGATATTGTAACAAAATACACTGGTAAACATACATTGTGTTTGCTGGTAAATTTTTTAAACAAAGTGTATTTCATAATTTGTTTCTTCCCTTTTTATCTTTCAAGACAAATAGAGGTGTTGAATCACTCTACACAATATCTCAAAAGGACAGAAATCAAACCAAGAGGGACCCAAGAGAGGGACTTGATGCATCCGAGCAGCAGAAATAATGAACTGCCTTTTTTGTGTTTTGGTTAGAGACAGTGTTGTATGTTACAAGAATCTGAAATGCTATGCAAGTTTTGTACCTTACCCCCTATTTCTCCTATCTAGAGAAAAACATTTGGATCACAAGTAATTTATATCCTTTTTTAAAAAAAATTATAATTGGTCTTCAACTGTTAAAGGGTCTGAAAAATTGTGCAAGTCTAGTTAGAGAAACTAACCACACTAAGGTGGGATAACATCAAATGACAAATTACTAATTGTAAATATCAGGTGGAATTTACTGGACACTGCTGTAATAGACCATGATTTCTCTTGTTTTCATTTTTCTAATCATCGTTTGAAAAATTAGAATGCAAGTCTGAAACAATGCTGACCAATTATACATTTACTACATCTTCACATTTTAAATTTACATTTAGGCATCTGTTCCTGTAACAGCTCATCTTGTTTTTTTCTGCACCTGCATCCTCTTACAGAATAATCAATTCACACTAACTGTAAATGTCAGAAGATTATACTATATGACTTCAGATGAACAACAGAAAATAGTAAAGTAAGTTGACAGAAACCAGATACTTTGTTTTCATGCAAAAATCTGCCTTAGTAAATGCCAAGTAACTGAAATACAAAAAGGTACCCAAACAGAATTTTTTAAGGGTTAAAAATTCCACCAAAGTTTAACATCAAACATAACTTTTGGTAAGGTATTAATAAAGAAAATACAAAGTGACTTACTGTTATTGAAAGTGTTTCATTCTTGTGGTCAAAACTCATTTTTCCAGAGTAAGATCGCTGACATAATAAGAAGTCAAAATAGAACTTGCATCGTAAAGTAAGGCACCTTTTCGGATAAATTATGCAAATAAACACCAAATCAGTGATCTTTAAAAATAATATACATAAAAAGGTGAACAGATTTAAAGTCAAAGATCTCACAACAAAAATGAACGAGTGGAATCTTAATCAACATTAAATTACTGCTTCATTTTAATAATATAATATATACAGCAATACCTTTGTTCTATGTGTAAATGTTGCATATATAACATACCTAACAGAACCACAAAAGCAAGGAAATTAATCAAACCATTTAAAAGTACATACTCCTCCTACCCAGACACACATACACCTCATTACTAAAACAACTCAACAATTTAATTTTACTTTAGTATAGATGGGAGCCATCTATCACCAACTTCCCAGACTTACCCCCACTACTATGTATTCTTCACAGTTCTGGGAGGGGAAAAAAATACATTCACTCAATATTTGGAGAAGGGTTTGTTGGAATGTTAGCACTTCTATTGCGGCACAGTTGAAGTTGTGATGCTTTGTGTGGTAAGGTGGTTATTTTAGTTGTGAAGTGTGGATAGAGGAATAGAAAGTACATACTGTTAGAGGCTTTAACTTTTCCTTGCTTGCTTTAGTGGTTTTGCATTGCATGTAAAATCTACAACCTTAACTCTCACACACCATAGTGTTTTTGTGTATTAATTTTCCACTTTTTTAGATTAAGAAAGGCTCTCCAACGCAGCAATGGCTACTTTTATGAACAACAATATCTGCTCCTGAGCCAGAAAGGCACTCTCATGAAGAGCCTAGTATTTGTCAAAGTTCCTGTTGCTTTGTCATAGATCCTGCTTTCTGTGAAACTCTCCTGTTGGTTCAGGAGAGGACCTCTGAAGCCAGCTGAACCGTTTAGGAAAGAACGGGATCTTTGAGACTGGTAGCGGTTGCTTTCATGAAGCCCAGGGGCTCCTGTGCTGGCTGAATGATTTCACAAAGAATAAGATCCTTGACACAGTATCAACTGCTTTATCAAAGAGGCTGCAGCAGTTTTATGGAGCTCCTAGTTTTCAATAAACCAATAGCTATTGCACAGAGGATCTTGGTCATTGTGAAAACTGTTCAGCCATAAGTGGGTCAGAAGAGGTGCTTTCTTTGAGAAACCAGCAGCTACGTGAGAATTATAAATCTTCATGTCCCCTGGCTAATTGTTGTGCAGAAGGATTCAATCATGACAAAGACCACTAATTTTTTTTGTTGCTGTTAATTTAGAAAATATTTTAACAACTCCAGAGAGCCCAACAAACCCAAAAATGTACATTTTTTTGACTTTCTGTAATTTGTCATTTTGAAGCAGAAAATTGAGATTGAGAATGTGAATTTATTTTGGGGACAAAATTAACTGATTTTCTTGAAAATCTTCAGAAAATGCAAGCTTTAGTCAGAAATTATACACTAAAAATTGGGACAGATGCACTGTCTTTGAGGTTGAACTCCAATTTTAAGAGCACAACAGAATGCAGTCTTAGCTGTGATGTCTCAATGGCTCGATCATAACATATATTAGAAAAGTTAGATCCACTTCCTTAGACCCCACAAAACACATCAAGTAAATATTTACTGCACAGCATCTTAAGCTATTTTTTTTTAAAGAGCAATAATTTAAACTTCAGTTATATATTGCAGCTAACTTGTTATTCTACAGCCAATACCCAAAAGCCATTGGAAAGGTAGAAAGGGGAAGGATCTAAAGCTTTTTTGCTAAATATATTATCTCCCTGCTCTACAAAAGCTCCACACCACAATTCCTTCAAGAAAGAACAGTTATTTACCAGTTAAGTGTGGTTCTTTGAGATGTGTTGTTCACATGAATTCCATTCTTGGTTTGCATCCACCCCACGTGCAGAATATCAGATTCTTTCGGCCACCAGAGTCTGCTGGGGCCGCACCTGCATACTATATTCCCTGGGGTGAGAGCATTAAGGACAGAGCAGACCTATCTGTCCCTCAGTTCCCTCACAATACAGAATTCCAGAGAAGGAGGTCTTCACAGAAGCAGGGAAGGAGCGCAGGTTCTGGAATCTATGCGGACAACACATCTTGAAAAAACACAGGAAGTGTACAGAAGTAAGCATAAGTTGAATATAGAAATTTCTTCTGAGTGGCCCTGGGAAATGCCTAAATTTCCCCAATCGATAGAATTTTATGACAAATATTTTTAATCTGCCCCATCACAGGTATTTAAACCACTAACACTACAATGAAGATCACACTCACCTTCTGAATTGTTGATACATTTTGTATCTCTGTGTCATTATTTGATCCAGCAATTTAATAAACTTCTTCAAATTCTTCACTTTACCTTCTGCATCCTGATATTTGTCCTTTGCTTCAATAAGCTGCCTGTTTTATCAGCAAAAAGATTTTCATAAATATCTAGTTAAACTCAAAAGATGCTGTTAGGAACCAAGCAAATTCTTGACGTTTAATTTAAAACCAGGCTGACAATCAAAACTCTCTTTTCAGAAAACAAAAAATACACACATGCTCACAATCACTCTAAAAAACTAACATTGTGTGGGCACATAAGCTGAATTTTCACAGGGAAAGGGAAAATCACTGTTAAAATAAGATTATTGTTTGTTGGGAAAGAAAAGGAACGGTAAATTTCTTAGCTGATACAGTAAAAGCTTTTTTTTTTTTTTTAACCAGCATGCTGGGAGAACGGGAGTGCTGGTAAATTAAAAATGCCAGTTAATTCAGAAGGAGGGGTTGGAGGAATGGGAGGGGCTCTAGGGGATGCTCTGGAAATTTTGGTCCGGGGTGGGGGTGGGGCGCTCATCTCCGGCAGCTCTTCGTCCCTGCTGCTCCTAGTGGAGGTGTGGCCAGGCACCTCTGCAAGCAGGCACGCTGCCCCCATCTGCAGGCACTGCCCCCTGCAGCTCCCATTGGCACGGTTCCCAATCAAAAGGAGCCATGGAGTCAGCGCTTGGGGAGGGGGAACAGAGGCAGCGTGCTTGCAGAGCCACCTGGCTGTGCCTCTCCAGTAATAGCAGGAATGAGGAGCCGCCTGAGGTGAGCACCCTCCCGCCATCTGGCACCCCAAACCCCTCCCACACCCCAGTCCGCCCTGCACCAACCGCACTATAAACCAGACTTTCAGTGCAGATAAGAAATGTCGGTTTATAGAGCTTTTACTGTACTTTCTTTTCTGCTAGCAAGGTCTCACACAATTCTGATATGTATGGGCTATTTCCCTCTCTTCGACTTCCCTTCCATTCTGATATACATGGTTTATTCCCCTCCTGTCTTCAGTTTCCAGTACAAAGCTGTAGCATATCTTATGCTAGACAAGGCCCCCTTCTCTGGTTTGCCGCCAGATGATTCGTTTCAAAGTAAAAACTCAGAATGTGATCAGTAACAATAACTTCAGTGCCAGCCAGTTAATTGTGTATGGCAGGCTACAGTCTACAAAGGTAACTATCAAAATAAAATGTTGTCCCTTGGCTATTAAGACATCCAAGGAGGGTAGAATTGTGAGAAATATTGCTAGCAGAAAGGAATTATCAGGTAAGAAATTTATCATTCTGCAGCCCCGTGTCTCCCACAATTCTGATATACAGAGGAAGTAGCCAGCAGTGAACAGAAGTAGGGATGGATGGAGAAAAAAAATGGGACAGGGAACAGCATTGTTGATTGCTTAAATGGCAATATTATTAGTGGACCACTACCTGCAGCACCTTCTCACCACAGGAGGCCTCTGCTGAGGACAGAAAGTCCACTTTATAGTGCTTAAAAGGTATTAGCCTGAGACTATGTTGCTGTCCTGCAGATATCTGTGGTGGAAGCACAACTCTTCTGGCCCATGAGATTGCCACAGATCTTGTGGAATGTGCCTTGATTCCATCTGGAATAGGAGCCCCTCTCATGCCATATATGCCTCTCAAATACAGAGCTTGATCCATCTAACCAGGGATAGTTTGGAAACTCTAAGCCCTTGACACTTCAGATGAAAGACAAAGAAGGAGCTCAACCTTCTTGTTCATTCTGTGCCCTTGACATAGATCTTTAGTGCTCTTCGAACATCTATTGCACGCCACAGCTTATACCCTGGTGCTGTGGCTTTGGACTGAATGAAGTAAGGATGATCTCTTCTGAGGCATGGAAAGATGAATTCACCTTAGGCAAGAACAATTCTGGAATTCTTACCACCACTTGGTCATTGTGGAACCCACAGTGGGGCTCCCACATGGATAAGCTACCAGTTCAGAAACTTGTCTAGCAGATATCATGGCCACCACAAAACAGGTTCTGAGGGACAGACAGAAGGCAGATATTTATGTCAGTGGTTCAAAAAGGTGAAATAGTATGCTACTTATGGCTGACACCTGAAGTACTCCGGTGCTGGGCTGAGGTCCCTTCTCTTCAAGAATGTCCTGAACAACAGGAGTATTAGGATCCTTGGCATTCTTGATACCATGCAACCTACTCCAGATGGAGGAGTAAGCCTTTAATGTGGAAGCTCTTCTGGAGGAGAGCAGAGTTCTGATCACTTTGAATGACAGACCAACACTTCCCTCTAATAGCCAGACTATCAGTTTTATACATGGTCTGGGCATGGTTGGAAGAATGGGTTTTGGCGAAGGATGTCTGTGTTCTCGCTAATAGCTGCAATGCAGGTCCCAATTTCAATTCTATCAGATTGGAGAAACATGGCCTCCTTTGCTGTTGCGAAGTTGGCATTGTCACCTTTGCGCCTTCTCACTTTATCTCCTGGATCACCTTTCCTAGACATGGAAAGGGCATGAATGAATATAGCAGGCTTTGTGGCCACATCTATGTGAAAGAGCATCTTTCCCCATGGACACTGGATCTGTTTCCCTGGTGAAATATTCTTCTGGTAAGAACCCTGCTTTGGGTTCTTGTGACTGGTAAACAGGTTGACTGAAGTAAGGCCAAACGTCTGCAAGATCAAAGTGAAGACTTTCTGATTTAGGCACCATTCGAAGTTAATGACTGTCTGCTGAGCCAGTCCATCTTTTGGTTCAGTTCTCCTTTTACGTGTATCGCTCTTACAACAGAAAGGGTCCTATATGCCCATTCCAATACTGATATTTTTTTGTAAAGTTGAACTCCTTTCTCTCCCTGGTTGTTGAGATAGGCCATAGAAGTTTGTACTGTCCAATTGGATCAGAATATGGTCGCCTTCTAGATAGCTCAGGAACATTAGCAGAGCTAGATTGACTCTCGGGCTCTTTACTCAAGAGTCTGAGGCATCTTGTGCTGTTCTGTGGCTCAGATGTGTGCGCCCCACCCTATCAGGCTGGCATTGGTTGAGAGTTCCTGTGGGTCTAAAAGGCATATGAGAAGACCCCTGTGAAAATTCTCTGGGATTGCCCATCATTTTACAGAATCCAGTACCTAGTTTAGAACCTGATCCTGCAAGTGTTCCAGACAATGGTTCCATACTTTCAGTACAAAGGCCTGGAGACCCCTGATAAAGAGACCGTGTTCATGGGGTGATCTCTATACATAATATCAAGAGACCCAATATTTGGAGACAATGTGTTATGGTTGGCCTTATACACTTGACCAGTATAGATACTACATACTGGATCTCCTGGAATACATCCAGTGATGGGTAGACCTTTGCTGCAGAAGTGTCCATTTCCACTTCTAGCTGAATTATCTTTGTGGGGGGGGGGGGGGGAGAGAATCAACATTTTTACTGGTGTTTATCACAAAGCCATGCACTTGGAGAAGATCCAGTCCAAACTGTGGCACTATGTTCTGCAGCTTGGGTCGGAGCTCTGATCAAGATGTTATCCAAGAAGGATACAGATGAGTGCTCTGAAACCTGAGTCTGGCTGTTAGAACTGCAAGCATCTTGGTAAATACTGTGAGGGCTGATGAGAGACCAACTACAAGAGTTTGGTACTTGTAGTAAGCCATACCATATGCAACTTTCTACAGTCTCTGGTGGCATGAGCATATGGGAATGTGGAGATCTCCATCTTCTAGGACCACAGAAGTGAGAAAGTCCCACTGGGACAGGGATGCCACTGTTGAAGCTAGGGTTGTTATAGTATAATTCCTCAATCTGGACCTTGGAGTTCAAATATGAGGTACTAACATAAATTCCTCTAAGCTTAATTACCAGCTTAGATCTGTTAGCGCTGCCACCAGCCAGAATTCCAGTGTCTGGCACACTCTGGTCTCCCCAAAACTTCCCTGGGGGACCCCAAGACTCAGATGCCCTGAGTCTCACAACAAAGGGAAATAACCCACTTCCCTTCTCCCTCTTTACCTCCTCCCAGGCTTCCCCTCCCTGGGTTACCCTGGAAGATTACTGTACTTAAACTCCTTGAATTACAAAACAGAGAGGACAATTCACCTTCCCCCCTCCTTCTTTTCCCTCCCACCAATTCCCTGGTGAGCTGCAGGCTCAATCCCCCTGAGCCTCCACTAGGAAAAAATCCAACAGGTCTTAAAAAGAAAGCTTTCCTTAAAAAGAAAGAAAAAGACATAAAAATGGTCTCTGTATCAAGAAGACAATATACAGGGTCAATTGCTTAAAAGAAAACATGAATAAACAGCCTTATTCAAAAAGAAATACAATTTAAAACATTCCAGCAACTACACACATGTAAATACAAAAACAATATAAAAATCTATATTGTCTTATACCTGTACTTACAACTGGGAAACAGAAGATTAGAAAGCCTGAAGATAGAGAGATCCTCTCTCAGAGCCGAGAGAGCACTAGAACAGAACAAAGAACACACACCCAAAAACTTCCCTCCCTGAGCTTTGAAAAATCCGGTTTCCTGATTGGTCCTCTGGTCAGGTGTTTGGTTCCCTTTGTTAACCCTTTACAGGTAAAAGAAACATTAACCCTTAGCTACCTGTTTATGACAAGGGTCTCCATCTGGAAACTTATTTTCTTCATCTATTTGTTGAGCCACTGAGGTCCAACATGGCTCTGACTCCTCCTACCTCAGTGCATTTTGGACAATGAAGAAAATAGAATAGAAACCTGAGAACCTTGCTCCTGAAGGAACTCCTACTACTACTACATTCAGGGGATGCAAAATTTCATTCAACACCAGTTTATATTAGATGAGGCTGCTGGGGATTGGGTGAAGGGATGGGATGAGGCCTTTAGTACAAGGGACTTATCTGTAACTCACTACCCCCTTCACCCACTTGCCTGTGGTTGATATGTACCATTCTTCTGAGAAATAGGATCTAGGCAGACACGCGTTTGTTCCTTGTCATAGTGGGGTCTTACAGGCAGTGGGACTTCCTTTGGATTTTTCACCCAAGCCCTAGTTCCAGGCTTTTCCCGATATGCCTGTTGTCTTTCTTCTGGTACTTGTGAGGATGGATGAAAGGAGCATTTCTGTCTCTTGCTGGGTTTATAATCACTGTTCAGAGGATTGCATGGGGAGGGACTGTTTCAGTTTGGCAGCGCTTTCTGCCACTATCTTATCCAATTTTTCCCCAAATAGGAGAGAGACTTTTAATTTAGATGAACATAGGATCTGTTTCGTTCCAGAGAAGAAGCCATACACTGTATCTGGCTATGACCTGGATTCCATGGCCCTTGCTGAAAATCTCATTACCTCCATTGAGGCACCTTCCATGAAGGCTGTTTCTAGGAAAATTTTCTTAATAGCAGGCCAGAAGTATGAGTGGTCTCCGTTCTTCAGGTCCTTCAGGCAGGATACTGTAACTCTTGTAGCTGCCAAGGATGCTCTAAGGGAGGACAAGGAAGTTTTAAAGTCCCTTCTAAGGCTAGCTTCCACCTTTCTGTTGTCTGGATCTTTGGGAAAGAAATCCCCTTCTGATGGTATCACCATATCTTTTGCTAGTAATGTCACTGCAGCACGGACCTTTGAAATATCAGAATGACACTTTTGGGGCCCTTGACATTTATAGTATTTTAGGTGCATGCTTGTTCGTATGTCCCCCCCTTGCCTGAGGTTTCCCATCCTTCTCCAATCACATCCTCAAAGGATGGGTACAGGGGAACTGCTTCCTCCAGTGAGGATTTGGAAGGAAAGGATTTGTTTTTAGGTATGTCCTAGAGTTCCTATTCAGGTTAGATCTGAATTGTGGATACAAACTTTCTGCACATGGTTCTGAACATCTTGGGATGAAGTTCTTGGCTTTATTTTTCCCATGCCCTTCTCAGAAATAGAACCTCTGGAGAGGAGAAGCTGCCTGAGTCAGAGAACTTTGCACCTTACCTTGCCGTCTTTAGTGTTCCGGGGATTTTTTTTTTGTCTTACTTTGGGGATGTTGTTGCCCAACGGTGGCCAGAGCATGGTCTTTTGCAGTTTGCTGAATGCAGCACCTTGTGCCCTCTGGACATGTCTCCCTCATTGTCCGCCCACTTTAAGGTCCCAATGCCTCTGCCCAGGGTCTCATTCCCAAGTTCCCCGGTTGGAACCAGGAAGAGGGAGAACTAGATAAAAGCCCCGCTTCTCTACCCAGGGAACAGAGAACTCAACTTGGGCAGGGGGACCATAAGGCCCCTAAAAGTCCCCTCCCCACTTTTTGACAGTCTTGTGCTGCCCTGGGATTTACAGCATAGGCTTGCTGAAGTCCTCCTCATTCTTGGAATCTCTTTCTCCACTCTATCTGAGTCTCCTGATTGGGCTTTTCTGTGTTGGGAGTTGCAGCTTTTGGGGACAGTAAGAGACCCAACATGCCTTTCTGATTAACAGCCCTGTGCTCTAGAAGTACAAGAGTAGGCTAGCTGAGAACAGGCAAGGCACAATTTGCCCTCCAAAGAGCCTGCAAAAGCTGTCTCAGATAGAGTACTGCTTGAATTTAGCTTCGTGATGATGCAACTGCTCTGCTGTACCTTGGGGTTGGGGGGGACACGAGTCTTGTAGTGAGTGCTGCAGCACTGGCTCAGTGTGGCTGAGACCAACACACTGCTCAAGATCCAATCCAGGGGAGAGAGAGAATGACAACAAAGGACAGCTGCTTACTACTGCCCCCCACTCCCACCTAAAAACAATAAAGCCTGTCAAAGAAGAGTCAGGAACAAAGCGATTAGTCACGTGATTACTTCAATGAAAGCAAAAGACCTGACGGCTAACCAGCGAAGGGAGCATGTTAGAATCGGCTGTGCTGCCACTTTGAGCTGCCTCCAGAAACTACAGACAGGAGAGAAATAGCCCATACATATCAGTATTGTGGGAGATGCTTGACTGTTGAATAACAATTTCAATTTTACCTCCACATTTGTGTTCTCATAAAAAGAAGTTATTTAGTCTAGAACTAACTATTGGATTAACTGTGTCCAACAATATGCAGAGGTACCTCACTGGTTGAGATTTGCTATCCAACAGCTCCCCCAATAACTATATTACAAGCTCCATTAGGTAAATTTCAAATGCTTCTAACTCTATAAAACTCACATTTAGAAGGAAGGGAAATAATCCAGACCAACAGATTTTCTGTTATGAGCAGATAAATTACAGAAAAAGTCTCACAATCTGTCAGTCTGGAACAGATTGTTTAGAATTAGCAAGCAGTCTAAACCCAGATTCTCCATTGCTCTGAGTCTTCAGAGTCAACACTCAGAAGATTCAAAAGAACATTTGGCAAGGGACAGGCAGACAAAAGGACACTGAGCTGCCTTCCCAGAGTCAGGACACAAGATGTCACTCTAAGACTGGATTGGCTTCTGAAATCTATGGGCAAGGATCCACTGGTAATGGTTCTTACTGGCACTACTGACACTGTGTTGTGAGATCTCTCGCAGACAGCAGATGACTTCAGGAAACTCGGAAGTGTGATGAAGAACAAAAATATCCAAGCAATCTTTTCTGAAATCCTTCCTATCCTATGAGGAAAGGAAGACAGGAAGCAGATTCTGGAAGTGAATCGCTGGCTAGGTAAGTGGTTGGGCTTTGATTTTGTGGAAGATTTGTCCACCTTCTAAACTATATAGTTTACATGTTCTTCACCTCAGTAGAGGGTAAACCAATCTCTGACTACACTAGGATGGCTAGAGTAGTCAAGAGGGGGTTAAACTAGTAGCAAAAGGGGAGGATAAAAAGAGGGAAGAAATAAGCAATCAGCACAAAAATGAGGATGTTGATTAATCAAGGAACCAAAGGAAATGAAGAGAAGAAATTACTGAATTGCCTACACACTAATACCATGGTAACAAAAAGAGGAATTGGAATTGCTTATTTAGGAGCATAAATTCAATATAGTTGGTATTAATGAAACCTGGGGGGTTTGTCTGCACAATTGGAATGTTAAAATCAATGGTCATAACCTATTTAGGAAGGAGCAAATAGGGAGAGTGAGTAGTACTCTACAGCAAAAATGGCATTACCTGTTTCCAAGTCATGGACAACTCAGAAGAAAATGGTCTTGAATACTTATAGATCAATGTCCTAACAGATAAAGCACAAGATGGAGTAGTAGTTGTTGTGTTCTACAGACTATCAAATCATGACACAGAACAGGATGACTGCTTCCTTACGTGCCTCCCTACTATGTGCAGGAAAAAAACTCTGTGATCATGGGTATCTTCAATATGAATGATATATGCTGGAGGTCTCATGCTACCCATACTAAAAATATACTTGGAATTTCTAAACATATAGATGACAATTTCCTAACTCAAAAAGTGTTGTAGCCAACACAGTGGAATTCTATATTAGACCTTGTTCTACAGATAAAGTGGAACCATGATAGAACTAAAAGTTAATGGTAACTTAGCTACAATTAATCATGGCTTGATGACATTTATAATGTGGAAGCAGAAAAGTCTAGACTAGTAAAATAAATTATAGATAGATAGAGAGATGGTGACAGACAGAGTTTTAGTAGGGCCAGTTTCAGAAAGATAAAAACAATTGTGAGCCAAACCAGCTGGGAGGAAGAATTTAAGCAGAAGAGTGTGAGTGATAATTGAAAAAGCAGCAGAGAATCCTGTGGCACCTTATAGACTAACAGACGTTTTGGAGCGTGAGCTTTCGTGGGTGAATACCCACTTCGTCAGACGCAGGTAGTGGAAATTTCCAGGGGCAGGTATATATATGCTAGCAAGCAAGCTAGAGATAACGAGGTTAGTTCAATCAGGGAGGATGAGGCCCTGTTCTAGCAGTAGAGGTGTGAAAACCAAGGGAGGAGAAACTGGTTCTGTAATTGGCAAGCCATTCACAGTCTTTGTTGAGTCCAGAGCTGATAGTGTCAAATTTGCAAATGAACTGAAGCTCAGCAGTTTCTCTTTGAAGTCTGGTCCTGAAGTTTTTTTGCTGCAGGATAGCCACCTTAAGGTCTGCTATAGTGTGGCCAGGGAGGTTGAAGTGCTCTCCTACAGGTTTTTGTATATTGCCATTCCTGATATCTGATTTGTGTCCATTTATCCTTTTCCGTAGTGACTGTCCAGTTTGGCCGATGTACATAGCAGAGGGGCATTGCTGGCATATGATGGCGTATATTACATTGGTGGACGTGCAGGTGAATGAACCAGTGATGGTATGGCTGATCTGGTTAGGTCCTGTGATGGTGTCGCTGGTGTAGATATGTGGGCAGAGTTGGCATCGAGGTTTGTTGCATGGATTGGTTCCTGAGCTAGAGTTACTATGGTACGGTGTGCAGTTGCTGGTGAGAATACGTTTCAGGTTGGCAGGTTGTCTGTGGGCAAGGATTGGCCTGCCACCCAAGACCTGTGAAAGTGTGGGATCATTGTCCAGGATGGGTTGTAGATCCCTGATGATGCGTTGGAGGGGTTTTAGCTGGGGGCTGTATGTGATGGCCAGTGGAGTCCTGTTGGTTTCTTTCTTGGGTTTGTCTTGCAGTAGAAGGCTTCTGGGTACACGTCTGGCTCTGTTGATCTGTTTCCTAATTTCCTCGTGCGGGTATTGTAGTTTTGAGAATGCTTGGTGGAGATTTTGTAGGTGTTGGTCTCTGTCTGAGGGGTTAGAGCAGATGCGGTTGTACCTCAGTGCTTGGCTGTAGACAATGGATCGTGTGATGTGCCCGGGATGGAAGCTGGAGGCATGAAGGTAGGCATAGCGGTCGGTAGGTTTTTGATATAGGGTGGTGTTAATGTGACCATCACTTATTTGCACCGTGGTGTCTAGAAAGTGGACCTCCCGTGTAGATTGGTCCAGGCTGAGGTTGATGGTGGGGTGGAAGTTGTTGAAATCGTGGTGGAATTTTTCTAGAGTCTCCTTCCCATGGGTCCAGATGATGAAGATGTCATCAATGTAGCGTAGGCAGAGAAGGGGCGTGAGTGGACGAGAGCTGAGGAAGCGTTGTTCCAGGTCAGCCATAAAAATATTGGCATATTGTGGGGCCATGCGGGTGCCCATAGCAGTGCCATTGATCTGGAGATATATATTACCATCAAACTTGAAATAGTTGTGTGGGAGTATAAAGGCACAGAGCTCAGCAGCCAGTTGTGCTTTGGCATCATCAGGGATACTGTTCCTGACAGCTTGTATTATAGTGATAATTGAAAATCATTTAAGAGCACCTTACTAAATGCCCCCAAAGTCACAATCCCACCATTGAGGAAGAAGGTTGTGCTAGTTAAAAAAAATAAAAATAAAAATAAAATAAAACTGTTTAAAGGGTAAGTGAAGGCAGCTGTAAAAAATAAAAATATACAACAAATGGAAGAAAGAGAAGTTAATAATAGTGATTATAAATGAAATTAGGAACTGTGCATAGTTGATAAAGGAAGCCAAGGGATGCAAGGAGAAATCTAGGGCCAATGAAGTTAAGGACAATAAAGAGCTGTTTTTTTCCTAACTATACTATGAACAAAAAGAATCCTGAAAATGGTACTGGTCCACTGCTAGATGGAAATGGTAGAATTATCAATAATGCACAAAAGGCAAAAGGTGTTCAAAAAATATATTTGTATTTGAGTAAAAACAAAAACACATAATGAAGACTCACCACATGGTGATAATACTCCATTCCACTAGTATTTCTGGAGAATGTTCAATATAAGCTACCAAACTGAGACATTTTTAATTGGGAGATCAAGATAACCTGCATCCAAAAATTTTTTAAAAAGCTGGCTGAGACGCTCACTGGACCATCAGTGTTGATTTCAAGTAAGTCTTGGAGCACGAATGAAGTTCCAGAAGACTGGAAGGAAGTGAACGTGCTGATTTTT
Organism: Chelonoidis abingdonii; assembly: GCF_003597395.2. Lineage (NCBI taxonomy): Eukaryota > Metazoa > Chordata > Testudines > Testudinidae > Chelonoidis > Chelonoidis abingdonii. Next base: position 25,077,657 of record NC_133771.1, on the reverse strand, counting down.
AAAAAGTATAAACTGGAAGGCCCAGGTAATTATAGGTCTGTCAGCCTGAAATCAATCCTAGGCAAGATAATGAAACCAGTGGATATGGTACATGATAATGAACTAAAGGAGGGTAATGTAAATAAATGAAAACAAACAAGGGTTTATAGAAAATAGATCCTGTCATACTAACCTGATATCTTTTTTTTTTTTTTAATATGATTACATGTTTTGTTGATAAAGGTAATAGTGTTAATGTAATATACTTAGACTTCTGTAAGCCATTTGACTTGGTGTGACACAATATTTTGATTAATAACTAGAACGATATAAAAACAACATGGCACACAAAGATGGATTAAAGACTAGCTAACTGGTCTCAAAATGTAACTGTAAATGGGGTATCGTCATCAAGCAGGTGTATTTCCAGTGGGGCCCCACAGGGCTCAGTTCTTGGACCTATGCTATTTAACATCTTAATCAATGACCTGGAAAAAAAAATCACAACTGATAATTTGCAGCTGACACAAAATGGAGGGGACAAGGCACTGATTCAGATCAAGGTGGATTGATTGTTAAACTGGGCGCAAGCAAACAATACGAGTTTTCATATGAATAAATGTAAATGGATACATCTGGGAACAAGAACATGTAGACCATACTTACAGAATGGGGGACTCGATCCTGGGAAGGAGTGACAAAAAGATTTGGGGGTCATGGTGGATAATTGGTTGAAGATGAGCTCCAGATGTACTGCTTTGGTGAAAAGAACTAATGCAATCCTAGGACGCATGAACAGCAGAATCTTGACTAGGAGTAGAGAGGTTATTCTACCTCTGTATTTGGTATTTCTGACCATTGCTGGAATACTGTGTGACCATTGCTGGAATATTGTGTGCAGTTTTGGTGCCCACAATTCACGAAGGATATTGACAAATTGGAGAAGATTTAAAGAATGAGAATGATTAAAGACTCGAGTTCAATCTATTTAGCTCAACAAAGAGAAGATTAACAGATGACTTGATTATAGTCTAAAAGTACCTACATGGGGAACAAATATTTAATAATTGGCCCTTCAGTCTAGGAGAGAAAGGTATAACATGCTCCAATATCTGCAAGCTGAAGCTAGACAAATTTAGGCTGGAAATAAGACAAATTTTTAACTGTGAGAGCAATTAACCTTCAAACAATTTATCAATGGCCAAGGTTGATTCTCCATCACTGACAATTTTTAAATCAAATCTGGATGTTTTTCTAAAAATTTTCTCTAGGAATTATTTTTGGAAAGTCCTATGGCCTGTGCTATACAGGCAGACTAGATAATCACAATGGTAACTTCTAGCCTTAGAATCTATTAAATCAAGACTACATTTCTTTTTCTAAAAAGGCAACTCTAGTTCAACACAAATTTTTGGACTTGGTTTAAGAATTACAGAGCGAAGTTCAGTGTCATGCAAGAGGTCAGACTAGATCAACGTTTCTCTAACTATGGGCTGGACCTCACAAGGGAGGCATGGGAATGCATCAAGGGAAATGCGAGCTATGTGCCTTTATTTATTTAAGAACTCTGGCTGTCAACCCCAAGTGGCTGGGGCATGTGCAGAAGGGCCATGCAAACCCAGGAGATGGGGATACAGGGAACAGCAGGAGGCCCCCCAAACTGCTCACCAGGAGGCAGCAGGGGTCCAGCTATCAGCCCTGGTGTAGCAGCAGAAGTGTAGAAGTAAGGGTAGCAATGGAGTGCCAAGACTGCTGGGAAAAGTAATATTGTCAAATATCACTTTTTATATTGCCATCTTTACTTCTGTGCTCCTGGTGGCATGGTGCTGCCTTCAGAGCTGGGTGGTGATATATGTACGGGGAGGTGAGGGGTGGACGAACAACTACAGACACAAAGGTGGGGGGGGGGGAGAATCAAATAAGTTTGAGAATCACTGGACTAGATAATCATCCTGGTCCTTTTGGCTTTAAAACTGTGAATTTCCTAACTCCAAAAATGCAGATACCCACAGCATCTGGCACCACTTATTTTGATGACAATGATGTATCCTGCCTTAGAAAAAATGCCATGCAAAGTGAGGTGGCCAGCATCCTAATGTCAGAGCAACAGACATGCACCTTTACCCCAACAGGAAGCCAAAAATCCCTACCACATTGTAAGTGAAACACTGTTATATCGGGGTAGCCATGGGGGCTCCAGTGGTGATTTAAAGAGCCCAGGGCTCCGGCCGCAGGGAGCTCTGGGCCCTTTAAATTGCCACCCGAGCCCCACTGCTGGAGCCCTGGGGTAGCGATGGCAGGGCTCCGACAATGATTTAAAGGGTCCAGGTGTTCCCCAAAGCGGCCAGAGCTCCAAGCCCTTTAAAGCGCCATCAGAGCCCTGCTGCTGGAGCCCCGGGGTAGCGGCGGCAGTGCTCCAGCGGTGATTTAAAGAGCCGTGGGCTCTGGCCGCTGCAGGGAGCCCAAGCCTTTAAATTGCCAGGTGAGCACTGCTGCCGCAGCCCCGGGGATAGCAGCAGCAGGGCTCCAACGGTGATTTAAAGGGCCCAGGGCTCCCCGCAGCAGCCGGAGTTCCGGGCCCTTTAAAGTGCTGCCAGAGACCTGGGGTTACCATGCTATATGCGAACCCGTGTTATATCAGTTTGCGTTTTATCGCAGTAGAGGTGTAGCTGGAAAGAGATTCCTCACTCCATTCTTCCTATTTTTGTCATATTGTATATAAAAATAGAAATTGTGACCTGTTTATGGTAGGGACCATGTCTTATTCAGTTTCTCTGAAGCATACAGCATCACATTTGGGTACAAGAGAAATAATGCAATGAGCAGCCAAATATATTTAAGGCTGTGACTACTCATTTCAAGAAAAGCACCCGCCACCATTAATCAGACTTGTTTAAAAAAAAGTTGATAATTAAAATAAAATTAATCTACTATCCCAATGAAGCAACCATTCTGCCTCCCACCCCAAAATATGTAGCCATTGTTTACTTTATTATTTCTTCTCTGTTTCCATGATGATCTCTTTTTGAATTTATCTGGTCTCTTAAGCGATTCATTTCTGTGTCAAGACTCTTGACAGTTCTGTTGACTTCTATCCGTTGCGGGCAGATTTGTGTGGCCTGTGCAATCTTTTCCTAAAGAGAAGTTTGAAATGCTAAAAAATGCTATACATTTTGGTTTATTTGTATCTTCTTCTCAACTATAACATTTTGTATGGTGAAAAGCAGTAAGAGAGAAATTCTGAGTTCATTACTAATGGGCTCTCCACATATGGAAATCAGAGATGGTCCGGTGTTATAGCTGGAGGCTCCAGGACTAAGCTCTGTCTTTCATCCCAGGCCACCCAAAATAAATTCCAACAGCTGTATAAACACTCCAGCAACCAACTATTAGTATTCAGACAACCTGATGCAAATTGTCTCTGTTTAAGTCTCCCTTCAGAGAAAAATTTCAATGTATATTCTGATCATTTACCAGAGTACCAGGGTGGATGGAATACAGAGAGAAGCTGCTAAAAGAAAGAAAATTATCAGGTAAGAATTTGAGCATTCTGTTGCAGAGCTTCTCTGCTCTTTAATTACTCATGGGAAGTAATAAGCAGTGTATCCCAGAGGTAGAGAGGAAAAGACTAAGCAAAGTTTAATTATTATAACAGACTAATTTAGACGGAAGTTCCCTGCATTTTTACCTCCTGCTTGCAACAAACTTGAAACTGTGAGGCCTAAGCATTTTGGACAGAATGAGATAAAAAGGTACATATGTACTTCAGATGCTTGAGATAGATCTTTAGCACTCAAGGAATACCCATTTATAACACACCTTCCACAGGTTAGAACAAAATGGTGGGAGAACTATTTCCCAGAAATTGCGGAAAAGGGAACGTATCTTGAACTGAAAGGTTTCTGGAGCTATAAGCATAATCCTTCCCTCGTGACAAAGGGAGTGTGGTTCTTGTATGGACATGGGAACTAATTCCAAAACTTGCCTTTCACATGTAGTATGACTAGCAAGGCCAACTGCAAGCTTCTCTAATTTGTCATTATGATTAAACGTGGCACCCGATACTCCAAATACTTGATGACAAAATATAGTTATGGCTGTTACTCACATTTTCACCCTGCTTGGTTGAAGGACTCCAACCAAGCCTCCTGAAGAAACTCTAGTGTATGTGAAATCACATCAGAAATTTGGAATTATTATTGCATTTCTATGATATCATCATGTAGAGGTCATGGACCCAGTGTGCTAGGGACTGCACAAAGAGGCAATCTTTGCCCCAAAAGAGCTTTTTGTTTCCCCTTACACCAAGAAAGTAAATTTGACCAAACCAGTGACGATACACCTTAAGTTTTGTTGGGATATCAACTGTATCGGAGGTTAATTCTAAACTACACTTCTCTCCTGATGCCCAGGTTGTTAACTGTAGATGTTTCCAATCTGACTGAAAGAGTCCCTGCTTCAAGAGGTCCAGTGCTCTTTGTAGATATAACATGGGGTCTTTGGGTATCTAGCAAGTCCAAAGTGCCTCCTGTAGGAGGACCACTACAACTCACTCTCTCTTTCTCTTTTCTGTACCCTTTATGTGAACTGTCTTGAAAAGCAGCAAATTCTTCTCTACCCAGGACATTATTTCCATTATCACAGAGAAGCTTTTGACCTCTAATTATTTCCTGATTTGGGAAAGGCTATAAGACCCCCAAGTCTCAATCATAAAGCAACCTCCAATGGGAGGTTGGAGGAGACTTCCCCTGCAAGTATCATAACCTGTGTGGTTTCTTGCACCTTGCTTTTTCTTTAAAAAGAAAAGGAAAAAACCCACCACCCGGATAGAGGTTCTGAAATGAGCTGAAAGGATGTAGTTTGAAGAGCATTTTATCTAGGCTTCTTTGGAAGCTTCTGCTCCAGATTTTTCCATCTGCCAGAGTCATAGTCCTTTCTTGGATACTCTTGGTGTTGGCAGCAACCAATGGATTGCTATGCTGGTTTCAACAGCGAGGGCTGAGGCCTCTTTGCAATCTCAATATTCTCCTCAATAGTTCCTCACCTGTAACTCTGGAGGCACAAGATACCAGTTTAGGATAAGCAACTCCTAGTCATAGGTATTATATTGCTTCCTTGTAGCCACCTAGTTGGAATCCATTGCTCATCACAGATCACATGAAAGCTTCGATGAATACAGAACCCGAGACATCTCACTCCGGGCAAGGGTCATACCTCTAGAGAATAAGCCACTTTTTTGGGGGGCGGTGGGTGGGAGGGCAGAGGGCATGAGTTAGCTTTCTTACAAACTAAAAATCTTTGGTTGAATAGCTAAGCGAGGGTTTTGAAATCTGCTGTTGCATATGTCGTACTCTTACGGTATATCCGGTCTTTTCAAAGCAGTCACCATTATGAGGTCCTTGACTATGTCTTTGTGGTGGCATCAACTACTGCACAACCTCAGGCTCCCAAATAAGGCTATCAAGCCGATTAAAACATTATCGTGAGATTAAACAAAATGCAAAACAATAATGTTTTGTTTATTTAAATTTATGCGTGTTTTTTACATTTTAGAATACAAGATTTCAATTCACGGAATCAAAGTGCACAGTGCTCATTATATCTATTTTTGATTACAGCACTGAAATAAACAAAATAAATAAATAGTATTTTTCAATTCACCTATACAAGCACTATAGTGCAATCTTTTTACCATGAAAGCTGAACTTAGAAATGTAGAATTATTGTACCAAAAACTTCATTCCAAAATAAAACAAATGTTGTAGCCAGTGCCACAAGAGATTTACGTGCCAGATGCGCTAACATCATGTCTCTTCATGCTTCAACCACCTTCCAGAGGAATATATCCATGCTGACGATGGGTTCTGCTCTATAACGATCTAAAGCAGATTGGACAAACATGTTCATTTCTCATCATGAGTCAAGATGCTACTAGCAGAGGCTGATTTCTTTTTGGTGGTTCGGGTTCTGTAGTTTCCGTATCTGACTGTTGCTCTTTTAAGTCTCTGAAAGCATAGTCCATACCTCATCCCTCTCAGATTTTGGATGGCACTTCAGATTCTTAAACCTTGGGTCGAGTGCTGTAGCTATTTTAGAAATCTCACATTGGAACCTCTCTGTGTTTTGTCAAATCTGCTGTTGGAAGTGTTTCTTAAAATGAACATTTGCTGGTCATCATCGAGACTGCTCTGACATGAAATATATGGCATGTCCGAGACACATCATTCTCCTCCGAGAGCTCAGTCACAAAGTAAACAACCAATCATCAGGGAGATGTTCCTCTGGAATGGTGGCCGAAGAATGAAGGGGCATACAAATGTTTAGCATATCTGACACGTAAATTCCTTGCAACGCTGGCTACAAAAGTGCCATGCAAATGCCTGTTCTCACTTTCAGTTGACATTGTAAATGAGAAGCAGGCAGCGTTATCTCCTGCAAATTTTACCCAAACTTGTTTGTCTGAGCAATGGCTAAAGTAGGATTGAGTAGACTTGTAGGCTCTAAAATTTTACATTGTTTTATTTTTGAATGCAGGGTTTTTTTGTACATAACTCTACATTTGGAAGTTCAACATTCATGAAAAAGAAATTGCACTACAATACTTGTATTACGTGAATTGAAAAATACTATTTCTTTTGTTTTTCGCAGTGCAAATATTTGTCATCAAAAATAAATATAAAGTGAGCACTGTATACTTTGTATTCTGTGTTGTAACTGAAATCACTATATTTGAAAATGTAGAAAACATCCAAAAATATTTAAATAAATTCGAACTGGTATTTTATTGTTTAACAATGCAATTAATCGCGATTAATTTTTTTAATCAAATATCCTCATTTGTATTTTATGATGCTCTCATCAATGGGAAGACATGTATCTAATTATATTTGAAAGGGCAGATATTGTATGAACATTAATGAGTTCCTTGAAAGCCACTGGCTAGAATCCTCTCTTGGAAATGTCTTGTTTGGTTGGTTGGATTTGTTTTTGGTTTTTTTTGTGTGAGATGTATTTACGGTACCTCTTCCCCTGGCTGTTTACAGCAGGGAGGTAATACATTGTTCATCCTGTCATGGGTATCACATGATTCATAGGGGGAGGAAAGGGAGCTGTGTAGGAGCCGCAGTTCTTTCTCCAGGGAATTGAGGACTCACTTTAGTAACTTTGGGAGGGGGAGAGAGAGAAGATGGGGACTCTGGATCCTTTCAGGCTTTTCCCTCCTCCAATCCAGGTCTGTTGAAAGAATTTACCAAGAGCTGGCCAGATAGCTTCCTCCTTATCTTTAGACTCTCTCCCAAAAGACCAGAATCACTTAATTGGGCTTTTCTGTGTTGAGATCATGGCTCCTCAGGCAGGATGGGGAACTGACATGCTAGTCTGACTGACCCCATAATCTGGCAGTGCAAGGCTGGCTGGCTAGAAACAGGCAACACATAATTCACACTCTGCAGAACCTGTATCCACTGCCTCACACAAGGAAAACTGCTTAGATTTAAGTCAGGGGCTCACAGGATAGTTCTGCCATGCCTGAGCAGGGGCACAGATATCTGGCAGGAAGGTGCTGCAATGGCAGATCCAGGCAGTTGTAACCAAACATTGCTATTTACCCAATCCAAGGGAAGAGGATGATGAGAAGACTGGAAGTCAACTGCATGTAAATGATTAAAAATATTTTAATACAAAATGGTCAGGAAAAACAGAACTGCCAACTTGCTCTAACATCAGACACAGAAAATCTGGTGGTCCGAGCTGAAGGGAAGAGCTCAGTCCTGGATTCTCCAGCAACATTAGGGGGCCTTCGAATTCCACAGGAGCAATAGCCCATTAGTAATCTATGAGAGAAACTGTGCAACAGGAAATGAAGTCTCTAATGAAAGTGTCTCTCTCGTTTGCACATAGCACTCAGTACAATGGATCTCCTGATTGGGGCTCTTGTAGCAGTAATTTATTACAATACGAAAAAAACGGTTACCTACCTCTTGTAACTGTTGTTCTTTAAGATGTGTTCTTCACGTGCATACACATTAGGTGTGCGCGCATCGCGTGCACGGACGTCGGAAACTTTTCCCTTTAGAGGTTCCTGTTGGACCGGCAGGGGAGCCCCTGCCAGAGTGGTATCTCCACGCTGGTGCATATATACCCCTGCCAACCCGACGCCCTCTTACAGTTCCTTCTTGCCGGTGACTCCGACAGAGGGGAAGAAGGGTGGGAAGTGTAATGGACGTGAACAACACATCTCGAAGAACAACAGTTACGAGAGGTAGGTAAGAGGAGGTTATTCACCTTGTGCAGTAACTGACGTTCTTCGAGATGAGTGTCCCTGTGGGTGCTCCACGTTAGGTGTCGGTGCGCCCCTGCGCCTTTGATCGGAGATTTTTTGCAGCAGTACTCCTACCGGCCACGCATGCTTAGAACCTGTCACTCATTCTGAGTGTGTTACTAGAGAGCATGCGTGGCCAGTACCCTCAGTTCCTTCTCTACAACGGAGGCTACCCCAACTCCGAAGTAGAGGAGAGGAGGGTGGGTAGTGGAGCACCCACAGAGACACTCATCTCGAAGAATGTCAGTTACTGCACAAGGTGAGTAACCTCCTCTTCTTCTTCTTCGAGAGAGATGTCCCTGTGAGTGCTCCACGTTAGGTGACTTCAAAGCAGTGTCTCTCAAAGAGATAGGGATTTCGGATCTGGCAGGAATGCCGTAAGCAATACTGCCCTGCCTAATCAAGTGTCAGAGAGGGGGCCTTGAGTAAGGGCATAATGAGTAATGAATGTATGGTGGGAGGACCAGGTGGCCGCCCTACAGATGTCTGACAAGGGTACTCTGCATAGGAAGGCTACAGAGGTAGATACAGATCCAGTGGAATGTGTCCTGATCAATGCCGGAGGTGTAACGTTCCCTATCTGATAACAGAGACGTGTGCACTCAGAGATGCATCTCGAAGGCCTCTGAGCAGAGAGAGCCATGCCCTTGGAACGGTCCGCAATAAAGACAAAGAGTCCAGGCGAGTCTCGGAAGGGTCAAGTTCTGTCCAGATAAAAGGACAAGGCCCTACGCACATCAGGTGTGTGCATCGTGGCCTCAAGGAGATTGCGTGTGGTTTCGGGAAGAAAGTTGGTAATTGTATTGGTTCATTGAGGTGAAAAGGAGCATGAACTTTTGGAAGAAATTTTTGGTGTAAACGCAGAACAACTCTGTCCTTGAAGAAGAGGGCACATGGTGGATCCGCCGCAAGAGCTGCTATCTCGCTTGCCTGTCTGGCGGAGATAATGGCCACCAAAAGGGCTGTTTTCATTGAGAGGTGCAAAAGGGAGCAGGTGGCTAAGGGCTCAAAGGGTTGGTGAGTTAAACAGGACAATACTAGGTGAAGATCCCATGGAGGGGTAGGTGACTTAACATCTGGATATAGGGTTTGGCGCCCCTTCAGGAAATTCTTTTCTTCAGAAATTACTAAATTGATTGTATTACAACTTTCCACTCTGAACAATGCCTTTTATTGAATGAGTTTAAACACTGCAGGTGCCTGCAGCTGCTGGAGTCAACACAGAGCTCTCCTGCTAGAATATGGGGCAGAAGGAATCCAAGTTCAGCGAGCAGCAGCAGAGCCTTCAGAGGCTGTTTGTGTGTTTGTTTCTCTCTGAGTCTTACCAAAGCTAATTTACTGTAACTAATATTGCCCTGTCAGTCACTGTAATTGTCTAGTGTGCTAAAGCCACAGTTGCTTACTAGACAGTGCCCTGGAAAATAGCTTGAAAAGATTAGACCATATTCCGAGATGGGTGACTATAGAAATGCTGCTTTGGCTAATCAGTACCACTGATGGAATTGTAGGATCACAATTTTGTTGCTAATGCAGCCACCAGAGAGAGTGATTGCCTCCGATCCAGGGAGGGTAAAGCAACGCTGCCCACCAGTTTCTGATCTGGCTGGGGCACGTGTGGGAGTGGGTTTGACCTTTCCCATCTCCGAAAGCGTCTACTTAGCTCATCGGCAGTGGTGTTCATCACGCCTGGGATGTAAACAGCTGATATCTGGATGTGGTTTGCAAGGCACCAATTCCAGAGTTTCCATGGTCTCTGAACAAAGAGTGGGAACGAGCCCCTCCTTGTCTATTGACGTAGAACATGCAGGCAATGTTGTCTGTTATTATGCGTACATGCTGATTCTTGATTAGTGGGAGGAAGCAATGCAAGCATTCCGGATAGCGCGAAGTTCTAGAACGTTTATGTGTAGGGAGGTCTCGGAGTGAGACCATAGCCCGTGTACTGTGTGGTGAGAGATATGGGCCCCCCAGCCAGTGAGGGATGCGTCGGTTGTCATCATCACAGTTGGTGGAGTCTGGAGGAAGGGACTCCAGAACAGAGGTTGTCAGGGACTGTCCACCGTATGACAGAGTCCTTGACCCAGTAAGGTATGGTCAATGATTTGTTTATTGAGTGCACATTTGGTGTGTAAACCGTGGCCAGCCAAGCTTGGAAGCACCTCATGTGGAGACATGCATTCTGGACCACGAAAGTGCACGAGGCCATGTGCTCCAGTAGTTGGAGGCAGTCTCGGGCGGCAACCCAAGGGCTGCTGTGAAGCCTTGCAGCCAGCAGTTGTATAGTATTGACACAATCGGGTGGAAGGGATGCCCGTCCGGTTCTGGAGTCGAGGCTTGCTTCTATAAAGTCCAGGCGTTGGGTAGAACTTAATGTGGATTTGTTCGCATTTATTGCAGGCCCAGGGATTGAAAGCACTCGATGGTGATTTTTATGAAGCGGAGGGCCTCGGCGTGTGTGGAGGCCTTGAGAAGGCAATCGTCCAGGTAAGGAAATATTATAACCCCTTGTTTCCGGAGGTAGGCCGTGACTACCGTAGAAGTTTGAGAAAACTCGAGGGGCAGTGGAAAGGCCAAATGGTAGAACTCTGTATTGGTAATGCGTCGAGCCAAAGGTAAAAACGGAGAAAAACGGTGGATAGTGACGTGCAAATAGGCGTCTTGTAGGTCGAGGCTGAAAACCAATCACCTGCTGCAGGGCTGGAATTATGGTGGTGAGAGTAACCATTTTGAACTTTTGTTTCTTGACGAAATTGTTGAGTCTGCTGAGGTCGAGGATCGGTCCGCCATCCTCCAGTTTTCTTCTGTGTTAGGAAATAAGGGGAACAGAATCCTTTCCCCTTGTGGCATTTTGGGCACGAGTTCGATAGCACCAGGTGAAGAAGATGTTGTACTTCTTGCTGGAGGTGTGGCTCGTGAAAGGTGTCCCTGAAGAGGGACGGGGAGTGTGGGTGGGAGGTAAGGAGAGGAAGGGGATGGAATACCCCGGTGTGATGACCTCTAGAACCCACTTGTCGGTGGTAATATTCTGCCATTGGTGTAAAATGGCTGTAGACGATGTCCAAAGACAGTTGTGAGCAGTACATGCGCCGGACTAGGGGCGACGTTTTTCGAGACCCTCGACCAAAGGTTCAAATTGTTTATTATTTTGAGGAAGTTGGGGTATCCCGGAAGAATTGGGGCGACGCCGCTGGTATCTGGACCTCTGGCGTTGGCGTTGTTGTTGTTGATCCTGAGCTCCCGGGAAATGCTGAGTATATAGGGGTAGCGCGGACGGTGGTAAGGTGATATCTGTACTGTCGCCTTCTGTTTGTAGGGGTCTGGATACCTAAGGATCGCAGAGTTGCCCTTGAGTCCTTCATTGAGTGCAGCACCTCATTAGTGGTGGAAGCAAAGAGTTTATAACCATCAAAAGGGAGATCCTCTATGGTGCTCTGAACTTCGCGAGGAAGAGAGAAGAGAAAAGCCAGGAACCTCGGTGCATGACGGCCGCTGTAGCGGTGGATCTTGCTGCAGTATTGGCTGAATCCAGAGCTGCTTGAAGAGCCGTGCAGGATATGATTTGGCCCTCGGAAACTAAGCTGTAAACTGTTGTTTCTTGTTGTCTGGGATGTGTTCAATAAAGTGCATGACTTATTATAGTTTTTATGGTCGTACTTTGCTAGAATTGCGGTACAATTGGCAATTCGAAATTGCAACGTTGAAGAGGCATATACCTTACGACCCAGCAGGTCTAAGCGTTTGCCCTCTCTGTTGGTTGGGGTATGGCGGAATACTGTTTGTTTCACTGATTGGCTGCTATCCACTACCAAAGAGCTTGGCCCAGGATGTGAGAAAAAGGAATTCAGAGCCCTTCGAGGGAGATGAAGTATTTCCAGTCCACCTGTTTGCAGGTAGGCTGGCTTGTGGCTAGAGTCTGCCAGATGGATTTAGCAGGTCCCAGAAGGGCTGAGTTAATTGGTCAGGTACTTCCTCCAAATTGATTCTAAGCTCATTGGCAACCCTTTTGAAGAGATCTTGGAGTTTTGAAAAATCATCTGATGGCAGTGGCAGGGGAAGAAGTAATGCCTCCTCAGGTATTGGATCAGTTGGTACGTGAGGTAATACTGGGTCAGGAGCTGGAGTTAATTGATCCTGAGGATGGGAGGGTGCCGCCAAGTGCATCATAGGATTTTGACGTTCGCGTCTAGTGTGAGTAGAGTAGTGGACGTGCTGCCGAGGGAAAGATGGCCACGGAGCCCAATACTGCCATGGTGGTGGAAAAGGCATAGCAGGTGCCATCCCGGGGTTAACACCCCAGGAGGTGGGATCTTGAGGTTGGTGTGGGACAGTTTTCCTGTGTTCGCGAGGGACAGGACTGTGAGGGTAGAATTCAGATCGGCACTGGCACAGCAGCCTGTAGTTCAGAGTCCTGCTCACTGGAGGAAGGCTGCTCGGACCCTGAGTCATTTGTATAGAGAAGCCATCCCCAACAAAGGGCGATTGTAGTGTAGGTGACACTAGGAGGTCACTCGAGTGGGTAATTTGTAACAGTGGGGCAGTCGTAGGCGAAGGAAGATAGACATCCCATGAGGAAACCGGGCTGGCATCCGAGTTTGTAATCTTGGCGCCGTGCCAAGTAGCGGTCGTGATGCTGGTGCCGCGCTATTAATAGCAGGCTGCGGTGCCTCCGTCAGTGCCTGAGCTGTCGGTGCCGCATTCATTGCGGTGCCGATAGGTGCCACAATCGAGGCAGGCAACTGAAAGCCTGTGGCTTCGGCACCAGAGCCTCCAGTTGCGCGGAAAGCACCGGTGGGTTCGGGGCGGCGCCGCATTCATCACGGTGCCGATAGGTGCCACAATTGAGGCAGGCAACTAAAAGCCTGTCGCCTTGGCACCAGAGCCTCGCACTGCCGCCAAAAGCACTGGCGGTTTTAGCGCGGTACCGGAGGAGCCCCGCTCCTCAAACACTCAGGCGGGGAAACTGACGAGCTAGTAAGGAAACTGAGCTGACCAGAGAAGGTTTACCCTCGAAGCTTCCTGTTGTTTGTAAGCTCTCTTTTGGTTAGTGTGTGTGTGTGCGTGCGCGTACGTGTGCGTAGGCAGAGTCCAAGCCAGGGTCTGAGGTAGATAGCAGGGATTTTGAAGCAAACGAAGTTTTAACTCCCTGTCCTTCCTAGCTCTAGAGCTTAACTTGGTGCAGTGAGGGTATTTTTGAGGAATATGGGTGTCCCCCAAGCATTTTAGACACATGGAGTGCCCATTCGAAAGAGGGATAGCGTCCTTACAAGAAGAGCAGCGCTTAAAGCCTGTGGAGCCAGGCATATCTGAAGTGCTGACAGAACGAGAGAAATTTTTTTTTTTTTAACTAGTAGGAAAAGGTAGGTAACACTAACAAAGGTAAGTAACAGAGAAAAACTAGCTAACTACAGGAATTTTAAGATAAAGAAAGAAAATACTAAGGAGTCTGCTGAGCTCTGTCTCAAGCCGGGGGCGGTAGAGAAGGAACTGAGGGTACTGGCCTCGCATGCTTTCTAGTAACACACTCAGAATGAGTGACAGGTTCTAAGCATGCGTGGCCTGTAGGAGTACTGCTGCAAAAAATCTCCGATCAAAGGCGCAGGGGCGCACCGACACCTAACGTGGAGCACCCACAGGGACATCTCTCGAAGAAGAACCGTTTTTTCTTCTTCAAGTAATTGTTCACGTCCATTACACATTAGGTGACTCACAAGATTACCATAGGAGGAAGATAGGAGTCATGGAACAATTGATTGGAGAACAGCTCTGCCGACCGGCGCATCATCTCTGGTCTGCTGATTGACTGCGTAGTGGGCTGTGCATGTGTGCACCAATGACTGGGTGGCTGCTTTACAGATCTCCTGGATCGGGACCTGCACCAGAAAAGCTGTTGAGGATGCTTGGGCCCTAGTCGAGTGAGCCGTGATAGGGGGGCTGGCACCTTGGCAAGCTCGTAGCACGCGCGGATACAATCCGCAATCCACGATGAGACTTGAAGCTCTTTCATTCTCTCGGCGATAGCGACAAACAACTGTGTCAACTTGCGGAAAGGTCTAGTTCGCTCTAGATAGCATGCCAGAGCCGTTCGGTCATCTAGAGTGTGCAGGCTATGGTGACTGGGGTCCATATGTGGTTTAGGAAAGAACACTGGCAAACAAATGTCCTGCCCCATATGAAACTGTGAAACTACCTTAGGGAGGAATTTAGGGTGTGGCCTGAGCTGCACTTCTTCCTTATAAAAATTGTATACAGAGGCTCCAAGGTGAGGGCCCTCAACTCGGACACCCTCCTCGCAGATGTAATGGCCACCAGGAATGCCACATTCCAGGAGAGGTGAAGGAGAGAGCAAGTGGCCAGGGGTTTGAAAGGGATCCCATAAGTTTGGCCAGGAATAGGTTAAGGTTCCAGGGAGGGACCAGTGGGTGTGAGCAGGGAAACACCCTTTCCAGTCCCTTAAGGAATCAGGCTACCATGGGGTTAGAAAACACAGAATGCCCTGATACCCCCAGGTGGAACGCCAAAATGGCAGCTAGATGCACTCTGATTGAGGAGGGAGTGAGACCCTAATGTTTGAGGTACAGGAGGTATTCTAGGACGACTGAAATAGTGGTCTGAAGTGGCTGTATCTGTTTTGACTCACACCGGCAGGAGAATCTTTTCCACTTAGCCAAGTAGGTGGCCTTAGTGGAAAGTTTCGTACTGCCAAGGAGAATTTGCTGTACCAGAAGGGAGCACTGGCTCTCCATAGCGTTCAACCATAGAGTTTCCACGCCATGAGATGCTGCGACTGTCGATCCAGGTGGAGCAGGCGCCCGCAGTCCTGCGTGATGAGATCTCGGTGCGGGCCAGGACAGGGCAATCGGGACGGCCACTGACAGCTCCAGCAGGGCTGTAAACCAATGCTGGCGGGCCCAAGCTGAGGCCATCAGAATTATTACCACTTTGTCCCTGCAAACTTTGATCAGGACTATGCAGATGAGTGGGAGTGGTGGAAAAGCATAATGCAGACTCCTGCTCCAAGGGATCATGAAGGCATCTGCAACCGAGCCCGGACTGTGGTTCTGGAAGGAACGAAACTGTGGACATTGGCTGTTGTCCTTGGTATGGCTGTTGTCCTTGGTAGCAAAGAGGTCCATTTGGGGAAATCCCCACTTTCGGAAGATCGATTGCAAGACATCCTATCTCATCGACCACTCATGCATGTGGTACAACCTGCTGAGGCAGTCCGCCAGTTTGTTTTGCTCTCCTGGGAGGTATGACGCTACGAGATGGATGGAGCAGGCTATACAAAAATCCCACAGGAGAAGGGCCACTTGGCAGAGGGGAGAGGAGCGGGCTCTGCCCTGCTTGTTTATACAAAACATGATGATGGTGTTGTCTGTCAGAACTGTCACACTGTGCCCTTCTAGGGCAGCGTGAAAGATTTGGCAGGCTAGGCGAACTGCCCTGAGCTCCTTCACATTGATATGGAGCAACCTCTCGTCTCTGGACCACAAGCTCTGCATCCTTAGATCCCCTAAGTGAGCTCCCCAGCTGAGGTCTGATGTGTCTGTCACCAGCGTCAGAGTCGGCTGTGCTGCGAAGGGGATACCCTCGCATACTACCAGCTGACTGAGCCACCATCGCGGGGAGTCCAGTACTTGGGGAGGAACTGTCACGACAAGGTCTAGGGGATCTCTGCCCGGGCTAGCCATGCCTGTAAAGTCCTGAGCCATAGCCAAGCGTACTTGACTACGTGAGTGCACGCCACCATGGGCCCCAGGAGCTGCAGACAGCATCTGGCCATGGTAGGGGGAATCTTAGCATCGAGCTTATGACTCGCAGGATGGCCAGAAATCTGGATTCCGAGAGGCTTGCTCGTGCCTGTACTGAGTCCAGTCCTGCCCCGATGAATTCCAGCCTTTGCGTAGGTATCAAGGAGGACTTGGGCACGTTGACTAGAAGACCCAGTTTGCAGAATACGTCCAGGGCCACCGTCACATGGCAACAGACCTCTTCCTTAGACAGACTTGTGAGAAACGTATCCTGAGGACACACCACTTTGAGTGCTTGGTCCTTTTGGAGGCACCTCCTCCTTATGCGGGGAGCACCCTCTGCTCTAGGGTGGCCCTTCAACCATGCTGGCGAGATCAAACGGTGCCAAGGCCTGTCCTGCTGCCTTGGTGTCGTATGCTTGCAGTGCCGGATCACGAACTGATGCCGGGGCACTCTGCACTGAGGACTCCGGCGCCAAAGCTGGATGATCCAAGGATGAAGGTTGCAGCGCGGCCTCCATGAGTAGCTGCTTGAGGCAAAAGTCTCTTTCTTTTTTGTTCTTGGCTTGAAAGCCTTACAGATCTTGCAGTACTCGGTGTGGTGTGATTCCCCCAAGCAACGGAGACACGAGTCATGGGGATCACTGTCTGACATAGGCTTGCGGCACGTGGCACAAGCCTTAAAGCCTTGGGCCTGCGGCATGCCCCACAGCCCAGGGGTGGTGCTGGAAACAACTTCCAAACACCTAAAACAAAGGAAGCTTAACTATCTACTATTAAGAAGTGCTAACTACTGAGAACTATTAACAACTGCTAACTACAGATAACTGTGCTAAGGGATCACTCGCAAGCGAAAGATAAGGAGTTGTTCCAACACCGCCACAGATGGTAAGAAGGAACTGATGGGGAGTTGGGTTGGCAGGGGCATATATGCACCAGCATGGAGGTGGCACTCTGGTGGGGGCTCCCCTGCCGGCCCGACAGGAATTGCTAAAGGAAAAAGTTTCCGATGTCCAGGCACACGACAGGCGCACACCTAATGTGTAATGAACAATCACTCGAAGAAGAAACGGAGTATCTATCTGAAAACTATATATTTATAGTAATTTACCTATATTTATAATAAACTATATTTTAGATCTAAGTCAGTAGGTTGCTAAAATCCTACCTTCTATTAATTCATTAACAAAACAATGAAGCTGCACTCCTTTAGTCATCTAGTGTTCTTTTAGTAACTTTTCCTTGTTGATTTTAAGTTACACCCATCTTCTAAATGCAATCTGGTAGCAGTGAAAAGGGGAAATGTGGGATGCAGCATGCACCCTAACCTGTTGATGCTTGACTTTGGAGTAAACTTCCTGCCCAAATACTAACCAGACCCGATGAGGCCTTCAATTCCAAAGCCTACAGCTCCTGGCAAGCTACTGCACAAGGAGGCGCCAAACCTGCAGGTTACTGACAGCTTAGAGCAGCTATTGAATTGCCGGGACATGACGCTTTAGCACAGGGATCAGCAACCTTTGACATGTGGCTCGCCAGGGTAAGCACCCTAGCGAGGTTGGCCAGTTTGTCTACCTGCCACATCCACAGGTTCAGCCGATCGCGGCTCCCACTAGCCGCAGTCCGCCACTTCAGGTCAATGGGACGGCGGGAAGTGGTGGCCAGCACATCCCTCGACCCGTGCCACTTCCTACAGCCCCCTTTGGTCTGGGACAGCAAACTGCGGACAGTGGGAACCGCGATTGGCTGAATCTGTGAATGCGGTGGGTAAACAAACTGGCCCAGCCCGCCAGGGTACTTACTCTGGTGAGCCACATGTCAAAGGTTGCCGATCCCTGCTTCAGCAATTGTTTGCTGTTCTAAATTATAATCAAGTTGCAGCCACTGGTCAAAAGTGTAATGCCTGTGTCTGTCCCCACTGGCTCCGGCCATTTGCTAGATACTTTCCTATGAAGTTTAGAATCTAAATAGCCTCTCTTTTGTCTTCAGTCTTGAATCCTTTCATAGAGCTCTCTTGATGATTACATTTGTGTTTAAATGCCATCTTGATGATTGTATAAAAACTATCTGATTTTTCCTGTGATGTATTATCACCCTGAACAAAAGCAATGCTCAGAAAAACTGCTATTTGTTTTCAGATCTGAGACCGTAAGTATAAACTTTACTGGGTGAAGACATTTTCACCACATATTCCCCACTGGTACAAAAGCAGCATTCTTGGCTTGGTAAGCCTGAATTATCTAATGGAAAAGTTCTTACCAATAATTTCCTTTCTGTTAGCAGTGTCTCCCACTATTCTGCATGTCTGGGCTGCTCTCTTCTCTCTGCAGCTCATGGAGGCAGATCAGTATTTTGATGACACACTGAGTTATTCCCAGGCTTTAAAACTTGCATAATATCATTAACATATATACCAGAGATAAGAAATAACTATGTACATTAGATTAAAGAAGACAGTCATATGTTAACAATTCCACTTAACAGCTGACTCTACCCATTAACCATCCATGGTGGGTAAAACTGTGGGAGACAATACTAGCTGAAAGAAAATTGGTAAGAAATTTTCTGCTCCGCAACCCAATGTCTCCCACAATTGTGGATGTCTGGAAAGTAGTCAGCAATGAACCGATATAGGAAGGGTTGTGAAACAAGAAATTTGGTAGGAAAGAAATACCCTCCCCTACTTGTGAGCTTGCTCAAAAGTCTATTATTTTTGGATCACTGCCTGCAGCACCTTCCTACCACAGACGCTGTCCGCAGAAGGTCCACTTTGTACTGCTTACTTAGACCAAAGAGTCACTTTGCAAATTTCCAAAGTGGATGCATTTGCTTTTTCCACTCATGAGAGTGTGAGCCTTGATCTCTTCTGGGAGAGGAATCTTTGATGATTTATAAGCTTCCACAATACATAGTCTCTCCACCTAGTGATGGAGGACTTGGAAGCTCTTAATTCAAGGTATTTCAAGTGGAAGGAAATGAATTGGGAGCCCAGTCTTCCTGTGGATTCTGTATGCTTTTAAACCTTCTTATGACATCTAAGATGTGTCACACCTTTGCAGTTGAACAAAACAAAGGAATCACAATCTCCTGGAAAGCAGGGATGGAGGAATTTCCCTTGGAAAGAAAAGATTTTGTCCACGAGGGAGATCAGGGAGGGGTAAACCCTGAAGAATTAACTGATCAGGGAGGAGGAGGAATGCCAAAGGGGGAGCATACTGCTCCCTGCCAAAAAATATGCAAAAAAGTTAAAATAGAAGGAGGGAAGGCAGGAACAAAAGAAACTACCACTGTCTGTGGCTCTGGAGGCAGCACGCAAAAGCAGAGTAGGCGTGACCAGACCATGCAGTGCCAAAATGCTGAACCCACCCCTATCAATGGCCGAGAGAGGAGAACAACCCAGATGTCCAGAATTGTGGGAGACGGTGGACTGCAGGAAAGATTTAAATTAACTGGTAGGCTTAAAATCCCGATAATGGTTCATTAAGACATATATCAAAAGAAAACTACACCACATACACTTCAAGTTCTTTTTAGCTAACCTAGCAATCAATACTTAAAGACAACTAAAACACGGACAATAGTATGCAGGATAGATTTCTTGAGTACTTGGGGTTAGAGCAAGGGACTATGATACTAATTTTAAAACAACAGAACCTTCACTTAGCAGAGGGAACAGCTGACTAGCCAAGTAATAAATGGACCTTGAATACCCAGCTTTTGTTCCCTACAAATTGTCAAAACCCCTCATACCTTTAATTCTTTTTCTTTAGCAGCTAGTTCTCCTTTAAGTTTTTTTATGGATGCCAAATGCTCTTTCTGTTTCTCTTCATAGTGCTGCCAGTGGTGTTTACTCTTTTCCACTTCTAAGTCAGCTTGGTTTAATTCATCCTGTTTGGAGCAAATCAAAATGTCACATTTAATTGGAATGGCAGAATTGTGAACTCCTCCCCAATGTTTACTAACTTAAAATGGGGGAGTATGTTTCACCATTACTGCTCTACTAACAGTTTCTAGATTTTCACATTTTATAACGTCATTCCCTCTGAACTCCAGTGGCAGTAACAGCAATTTATGTGAGAGCACACACTCAATTCTGTCAGAAAGAGTACAATAAGAGAATACCTCGTGTTGCTCCTCTGTCATACTGGTTACTTTTAGGGGCTGTATGTGGTCTGTAAAGGAATAGTATTATTCTTTACTCATTAGGAAGAAGAGCTCAGAAACACTGGGCTGAAAAATGGAAAAAGAACAGAGAATCCCAATAAATGGGCACTTCTCTTATAAACTGGTAACTTATTACAATACTTAACTATCTTTATAGTTAGAAAGATTTTCCTAATATCTGAAGATTAAGCCAATTACCTTCAGCTGACAGGAAAGACAATTGATCACAATCTTCTTTATAACAGCCCTTAACATATTTTGAAAACTCTTACCAGGCTCCCGCTCAGTCTTCTTTTCTCAAAACTGAACATAACCAGTTTAATATGTCCTCATAGGCATGCTTTTCTAAACCTTTGATTATTTTTGCTGCTGATCTTTGGGCTATCTCCAGTTTGCCCTCACCTTTCTTAAAATGTGGTGGCTGAAACTGGACACACTACTCCAGCTGAAGGCTTACCAGTGCCCAAGTAAAATAAAACAACAACCTCTACTACCTTACATGCAATGCTCCTGTTAATAAACCTCAGAATATTAGCCTTTGACATCATACTGTTGGCTCCTGTTCAATCTGTGACACACCAGAACCCAAGATCCCTTTCAGCAGTATTACTGCCTAGCCTGCTATACTCTATTTTGAAGACATGCATTCAATTTTTCTTTTCTATGGGTAGTACTTTGCACTTGTCTTTATTAAATTTCATCTGTTGATTTCAGATCAACTGGAGAATTTGTCAAGGTCATTTTGAACTTTCATCCTGTCCTCCAAAGTACTTGCAAACCCTCCCAGCTTGGTATCATCTGCAAATTTTATAGGCATACGCTCTAGTCCATTATCCAAGTCATTAATGAAAATATTGAATAGTGCTAGATCCAGGACTGATCCCTGTTGGAGCCCACTAAATAAGTTCTCCCAGTTTGACAGCGAATCATAGAAAATTATTGTGAGTACAATCTGTCAACCAGTTGTGCACTGCCCTTATAGTAACTTAATCTAGATTCACATTTCCCTGGTTTGCTTATGAGAATGACATGTAGGACTCTATCAAAGGCCTTACTGTTACCAAGATATATCATGTCTACAATGCCTCCCGCATCAATTAGGCCAGTAACCTGTCAAAGAAGGAAATTAGGATGGTTTGGCATGATTTATTGACATACCAGCTATTTCATATCACTCTATTATTCTCTAGGTGCTTTCAAACTGATTGCTTAATAGTTTGTTCCAGTATCTTTCCAGATATCAAAGTCAGGCTGACTGGAATAATTTCCCCGATCCTTTGTTCCCCTCTTTGAAAATTAGTACCCATTACATTTGCCAACAAATGAAAATCAAGTATGTTTTTAAAAGATGTATATTTATACGGTTTCTACCTTGACTGGACTGGCTATTTCTTCTACTTGGTGAAGTTTTTCTTTAATTTCTTCAAGTTTACGTTCAGCCACTCGTAGAATAATTTTTGAGTCCTCCATTTTTCCCTTTTGCTGTTCCATATCCCGTTTAACAGATTCCATCTTATGTTTGTTTTCGTAAGCTTCATCTTCCTGTTAGCATATAAACATAGGTTTGAAAATTAAGAGGAAAAACACCACTCTTGGTTGTTGTACAAGATATTCATTTCAAAGTCACTTTTATGGCTGTGAGATTACATGCAACAGTGTATTCAATTCTCTATTAATAATGTCTATGTATCAATGGGCTAACTAACAAGCCCAGGAGGGGGAGATACTGCATGGGGTTGTTACAGACAATCAAATCAAACCAGAGAACTGAGAGTTTATTAGATGGCCAAAATGCCATGATGGCAATCAATACAAATCAGAAAATTGATATGGGAAGTTAAAAATATCAGGGAAAATATCATGACTGGTAGATGTTGGAACAATAAGGAATTTAGGTGTATTAATAGCAAAATAAATTATAGCAATACTACAGGCACAATACTATATGGAGATGGTAAAACTTAACAACAATGCAGAAAAGGCAAAAGTATTCAATAAATATACTGTACTGTACTGGAAAGAAGCAGAATGATGTACTTGTATCACATGAGGATGATGAAGCTTTTTTCCAGTACATTAGCTACAAATGAATATCTACTAGGGATAAAAATAATGTAAAACAGGCTCATAGAACTTGCATCCAACAATGCTCAAAAGAGTTGGCTGAGGAGATTTCTGGCCCCTTCATGTTCACTTTTGATAAATGTTAGAATATCAAGGAAATTCAAGAAGACTGGAAGAATGCTAATGTTGTGCCAATACTCAAAAAGGGCAAGTAGGATGATTCAGTTAACTACAGGCAGGTTAGACTGACCTCAGTCTCAGGCAAAACAGTGGAAAAGCTGATACAGATTCAATTAATAAAGAATTAAAGGATAAGAATATCATTAATGCAAGTCAATAAAGTTTTATGAAAAATAGGTTTGGTCAAACAAACCTTAATGAGATCAAAATTTAGTTGATAAAGGTAACTAAGTAGATATCATATACTTATACCTATGTCAGGCATTTGACTTAATACCACACAAGAATTATAAACTACATGATAAATGGATTAACGACTGGCTGGCAAATCTCAAAAATAATTGTCAATAGGGAATCATCATTAAATGGGAGTGTTTCTAGTGGGGTTCTGCAGAGATTGGTACTAGGCCCGATGCTATCACAGTACAATTTAAAAGGATGCTGCCATTAAGGGGATGGGGGAGCTATAGCTCAGTGGTTTGAGCATTGGCCTGCTAAACCCAGGGTTGAGAGTTCAATCCTTGAGGAGGCCACTTAGGGATCTGGGGCAAAAATCAGTACTTGGTCTTGCTAGTGAAGGCAGGGGGCTGGACTTGATGACCTTTTGAGGTCCCTTCCAGTTCTAGGAGACAGGTATATCTCCAATTATTATTATTTTTATTATGACAAGGTGGAGTCAAACATCTTGGTCTGTACAGATAGTGCTGGAAAAAAAATGGGTTGCCTCATTTGTCCTAGACACAGGAGATTCTAAGTCAGTCTTCAACATTGTCATCAATGATCTCAAAGTATCCATTTTAAAAAGAATATTGAAAAATTGGAGAGTGTACAAAAAAGAGCCACAAACATGATTCAAGGGTGAGAGAAAATGCTTTATACTGTGAGGCTTAAAGAACTCAATTTTGTTAGTTTATCAGAAATATGATTGAGAGGTGACTTGATTACAGTGCAAAGAAAATATTGGGTACTAAAAGACTTTTTAATCCAGCACAAAAAGAGTAACAAGTACCAATGGCTGGAAGCTGAACCAGACAAATTTAGTCTGAGAGTAAGGCACACTTTTTTGTATATATTATTTTTTAAGAGAGGGTGATTAACTATTGGAACAAAGAGAACTGGTGGATTCTTTCTTGTGTTATCTTCAAATCGAGATTGGTTGTCTTCAGATCAAAACATGCTTTAATCAAACATAAGTTCTCATTACTAGCATTTAAAAAAAATAGAATAATACATCAAGGTGAGAAAGAATACATTAATCACTTACTAATGTAGAGATGTCTACTGATTGGTGTTCTTCTACATTCTCAAGATCTGCTATTTCTATGTTTATTCTTCTTATTTTCATCTGAAAAAGGAAACATTTTTTTTCTTAGAAAGTTAAACAGGTAACCTAAAATCCATACAAAACAAGGACATTTTGATCCAGAAGTGCAGGTGTTCCAAAGAGAAGTAATTTTTTAAAATTACATTTTCATTAATTACATTTTTCTCAAAATAATGGAGAATAAAACTTTCCTATATTGCAAAAAAAACCCACATTCAAATATTTTTCTGCAGTAGTTACATTTTAGTCCATGTGCTGATACTTTACAACTACTTATATGCACTTCAGTGCACATACTTCCATAATAGGACACGGGGGAGGGGGAGAATGGCTCAGTGGTTTGAGCATTGGCCTGCTAAACCCAGAGCTGTGAGTTCAATCCTTGAGGGGGCAACCTAGGGATGTGGGACAAAAATTGGTCCTGCTAGTGAAGGCAGGGGGCTGGACTCAATGATGTTTCAAGGTCCCTTCCAGTTCTAGGAGATTGGTATATCTCCATTTATTTATTTTTATTATAGGCAATTCTTTACCTGATAATTTGAGCATCATTGGCCAATATAAGTCAACTGTAGAACCTAGTCTACTATAAAGAGGCATTCTGAGAACAAGAATACTGACTGATTAGAAAGATTTTTAAAGAAATGTAAAACTAAATATGCACAATTGAGTTATGCAATAACTAAGGGAATATGGAGGGAAGAAAAGAGACATTTGCGACCGAAAGATCATTTATGATGCCAATTGGCAGAAGGCACAGGAGGTCATAAGGGCTACAGGGATCCCCTAGATGAGATATTTACATTCCAGTTCACCGAAGTCTGTCTCTTAAGGTTTCCACTGAAAGCCTTTATCACACTGGTCATCATAATCTTTGCAAAATGTATATGCAAATAATATCTATAAATATATATGTTAAGGCTTCGTAGTAGTTGCATGCCCTGAGACTGATTCCATCAGACAGGAGGTAGAAGACCATTATCTCCCTAGCTTTCTGTTATGTGTCTTACAAAAGAAGTCTATTTGCATAAAAAATTAAACACCAGTGCTGAGACTGTAGGGATTTTAGAAGAAACTTAATAAGAACTGTGGGAGGTGGGGTGTCTGTTTTAAAGGTAAAAAACAAAGGACTGGTCTTACAATATCTAGCAGTGCACAAAAATGCCCTGGCATCCTTCATCTGGGCGAAGATAGGCTGCCAGCAGGCTTGGTCTCATGAAAGGTGGATCTCAGTCATCCTGGTTGAAGAATGCTGTGAGAGCGCCTTTGGGACAAGCAGTACTTTATTAGACAAGAGGGTGTTTTATTAGCTGAGTTTAGGCACTAACATATGTGGTACAATTTTATTTTATTTGTAACCCTTTGTTTCCAATACGATATACTTACATTTATCCGAAACCCTATTATCTAAACCTCTACATTAAGTACTGTTATATGTATCTTCCTACTGAATTTTCCACTCCATGCATCTGATGAAGTGGGTTTTAGCCCACGAAAGCTTATTCCCAAATAAATGTGTTATTCTCTAAGGTGCCAAAAGTACTCCTCATTGTTTTTGCTAATACAGACTAACAAGGCAACCACTCTGAAATGTGTCCCCAGTATGTGAATTCCTTCCTTGTCCCACAGCATGAAATACATGCCCTCCGCATTTATCCTGCTGGGAGACAAGGAAGGGATTCAGATAATGTGGAGGTTCGGATAATACAGCAGAGAGCCCTGGCCAGAAATGAGAGGGAGAAGGACAAGTCCTCAGCAGCAGGAACCACCCTGCTGCTGAATGGGTCCTGCAAGGCTACCGTCATGGGAATAAGCAAGCAATGGGGCCATGACAGTAGAGCTGCAAAGGGCTCTCTGAGCTGCTGCGGGGCTGGTGACATCCACCAGCACCTGGAGGTCGCAAGGTGCAGGATGGCTGTGGTCCTGGTGGGGCATGGCAGAGTTCTGGATGGAGGTCTCTGCTCTGTCTCACCAGGACTGCAGCCTCCCTCCATGTCTTGTGCTTGCAGAGACAGGGTGTCAACAGCCCTGCAGGGAGAACTTTGCATCCTCACAGTCAGGGGATTGAGTAAGTAGGGCAGCGCAGAGGCCCCCACAGCCAGGACTGCAAGGAAGATGGCTGTGGGGGAGGCCACCCCACTGCTGAATGGATGAATGGCTCCCGCCCTCCTGATTATACAAACTTCCGATTATCAGAATCTATGCTATTCAAATAATCGGGGGTATACTGTATTTGTTTGTTATCATTTGAATCTATAGCCATCATTAAATATATTTACACTTGATTTTCTTTATGAATGAATCTAAGTACTGTCTGTTACGCGGCTCTGTGTTAAGCTGTAGTGTACTGTTCCTTTGGGAACAGTGGGTCTGGTAATTCTGTGAATGTCCAGTGGATAAGGGGCTCAACATCGCAAGGGACTGCTTGGAGGATTCAGGGTATGGCGTATGCCTACTGCCTCTGCCTGTGGCTTGGAGAGTCAAGGAGTTGACCCAAGGCAGGTACAGACAAGACTTCCTCACATTAGCAAGGTGCCTCACAACCCTGGATGCCCCTAGGAAGTGTCACAATATTAATACATAAACAGCTGAAGGATGCAAATGCTAAACAGGAAGATGACTTAATTATGTTTTAATAAAGCATAAACAAGGATTAATGGGATGAAATTAAGAAAAAGAAATTAGACTGACGGAATACACACCGTAGAAAGCTGTATTTATTATATTGGTCTCCCAAGGAAAGTGAAAACCCTAATTTTTAATAATATTTTACATAGAAAGGGAAAAATCAATAAAAAGTATGCTGTAGTGAGCATTCATAGAACAACAAGGGAAACATGCGAGCATAAATCTAGCTTCATGAAGCAAGGACACTTAATGACAATACAGCCTGAGACTTCGTACATTTTTAAACAAAAGCAAAGCCACCAAAATAAATATGTGTGAAAATCACTTGTTTAAAAGTGTACTGTTTAAAAAAGACTAATACAATAGGCTAAAACAGATGCATTTTTGACTTTAGCAGTCTATTACATATTTCTACCTGTAATTCTTTTTGTTGTCTACGACGACGATTAAGATAGTCTTCATTCTGTCTTGTCTCATTTTCATTGGAACATAAACGACATTGAGATGTTGACAACTGTGCCATTTTGTTTTCAACTTCTTTCTGCAAGTGACTTAAAATATAAAATTTATCATAAGATTATATGCTCTCCAATTACAAATTCTACCAAATGGACTGAACAATGGCTATGAAACAAGAAGGCTGATACAGGAGCTAATGACTGATAGGGAGACTGAATGCTTTATCACTAACTCACTAGTTCATAATTGATTATCATCTGATAGTTATTTAGTAGTCTCTGTTCAGTCCCTAGTGGGTACTGCATTCGCGTCAAATGAACCACCATCTCATTTAGAACCCTTATCGGCAGCCTCAGCAGAAAGGCCAAGTGCCTGAACTAAACTGTGTTATTACTTCTAAAAATGCTAATATACTTGAAGGCCAGATACTTCACTCTAACCAAAGTTCTAAGTCAGTATGGAGAAACTTGGCCTACCACTTCCCATACTTGTTCTTTTTAAGGAGGATTTCAATCCTCAGGACTGTTAATATGGCACTTTTAGTGAGCAGTAAATTCACTTAAAAAGCAAAAAACAGACACTCTAGTTAACCTTCATATAAAGTGGACAAAATACTCATACACAGCTTTCATAACTGGAAACGGCAGAGGCAGCATCTCAGCTGACCATAGTAAAAAACACTTATTTGCAGTAAAACGTGCGTATTTCAATATAGGCTTTAGTGTTAGTGTTTAAAAGAAACAATAGATTAAGCAGGATCCCAATATAAGGTTTAACAACATTTGTTTATAGTACAAGGCTTCATAAAAATATAATGTTTATAATCCAAGAAAGACTAATCCAAGAGAGACTAAAGGAAATGACATACTCATCCCATATTCTAAGGGAGACTTTTTGTTGTTTTTTTTTTGTTCATTTGTTTTTAGTTTAAAAAAAAAAAAACTTGGCTTCACTTGCAAAATTTGCAACAGAAATATAACAGCATTTTGGTAACAACTGAAAACTTGAAAAAAGTAGTGGACTAGAAGCTGATTATTAACATAAAGAGAATCTGACTGATTTATTTTAATAATCTAAATGGAGAAAAATATAAATATAAAACCACACCCTAAATAGCAAAAAGTTGTTATTAGAACTCACAGAATTTTGAACATCTTAGGTGTTAATAGTTAAGGAAAATTTCTTTTCAATAAATTTTTAATTCAACAGTGACCTATTTTCTCACTTCATCTGCATTATAGCGCAGCCCCCAAAATAAAGTATTTTAATGGTACTAACTGGAGTTGATCAAAGAAGTTATTACCACCACCTCTGAGATCTCTCAAGAATAAATGCTGGTTTTCTTTTAAAGCTTGCTGTTCCGAAAAACTAATCAGAATAATCAAGATGACTACATATAGTTGCACGTAGGTATACCAAATGCTTGGAACTGAGGCCTGGTCTACACTACAGTTAGGTCAACACAAGACAGTTTACATTGATCTAACGATGTAAGTGTCTACACTAAAATTTTGCTCCCGCCAACGTAAGTGCCCCACTATGCCGATTTAACTCCACCTCCAAGAGAGGCACAGAATCAATGTCAATGCAGTTAGGTTGACACAGTGTCAGTGCAGACCCTGCATTCCTTATATAGACTGCTACTGGATTTCAAAAGTCATCCCAAAATGCCCCAAAATGATACAAGTGCTCCTGGTGAGGATGCACACCACTGACACACGGAACGAAGTGTAGGCATACACAAGCAATATAATTACTGCAGCAGCTGTATGCCGACGTAAATTAGCTTGACTTAATTTTGTAGCGTAGACATGACCTAACAAAATAGCTACAAATCTTTTAACAAAGGGAAATTGGTGTGAGGCTAATTTGGAAACACTACTCCATTTTCATAGCATTTTTAGAGACCTTTCATTTCAGGCCTGCTCTTTGACCAAGGATACAAAAATGAAAGGAAGGTAACTGGATTTCTCAGAGTATGTTGTCTCTGCAAATCCCATATCTTTGGGCCACATCCACATGCCACAAGCTCAAAACAATTAAGAAGGAAATCAAAAATATGAATCTATTACAAAAGGTACTTCTGGGAAATTGATACGTGATTTTAATAAGTCTGGATGAGGAAAAAACTTCACAAGAAAAAAGTGTGATGCAGATACTGTCATGGAGTTAAGTCTAGGAAAAGAAAGATCAACTGAAGAGAAGGGTACCTTTTTCTACAATGCAGAAGGTAGAGTTCTTTTTAGATTTTGTGTTTTTAAACACTCCTGAACCCCCCGAACAGGTGTAGAAGGACAAGGAGCAAAAGATGTTACTTCTAACACCTTGAGAGAGAATACTTTACACTTCAGCAATACAACACTAACCTTATTTCTGCTTCCACGTCTTTACTTAGGAATTTTGGCCTGGTATTATCAGATGAATAATAACGTCTCTCAAACACCTGATCACCCTCAGCAGTAAAAGCTTCTCTACAGTTTTTTGGAGGCCGCTTACTCTGCATTACTTCACGAGCCTTTGGGTTACTCTGAAAAACACAGGTATTTTCTCATAAAAAGTACTCACAATGGCTAGCAATTTGAAATGTTAACTATGTTTCTGATCCTTAGAACACCCAAAGCTCTCACTGACTTCTACCAACCTCAGGCGTGGTATTTCTTGTTTTCAAAACAGTACGAAAACTCAGTTTAAGATTTAAGAACTTGATCTGACACTTAAGAAAAGTCTAAGTCCCTTATACTTCGAATAAAACACAACCCATTTAAGAGTTACCTGGACCAATGAGTCTACTAAAGAGTCTTAAGATGACAAAAATACTGATATTCAAGATGGAATACACCCTTAGATCATCTACTGAATCCATCTGGCAGTATTCTTCGTACAGTTTCATTTTAAATCTCTCAATTAATGACTTTTTCCCCGTTTCCTTTGGAAAAATACTCCACAACTACATGATTGTCTACATACAAAAGTTGCACTGTTTTAATCAAAACACCTTCAGTAAAATTGATGCAGCTTTGTTTAGGCCAAGCCCAGTATGCTTGCCATCCCATTTCTCTTAGGGTTACACTGGGGACTTATATCAACATAACTACGTCTCTCAGGAGTGTAAAAAATTCACATCCCTGAGAGATGTTGCTATGCCAACCTAACCCCCACTGTAGACAGTGCTAGGTCAATGGAAGGATCCACCTCTCGGGGAGATGGATTACCTACACCAATGGGAGCACTCCCCTCTTGGGCATAGGTAGTGTTTACACTTAAGTGCTACATTGGTGTAGCTGCAGCATTGCAGCTGTGCCACTGTACATGTTTAAATGTAGACATACCCTTAGCTATATCTCCTTCTAATGACTTATAACAAATCCTCTCTCTCTCTGATCTTCACACCATTCAAACACATAGGCCTAGTCTACACTAGAAAATGAGGTTGATATTATGTCACTCAGATGTGAAAAATCCACATCTCTGAGTGACGCACTCAAACCAACCTAACTTCCAGCGTAGATAGTGCCTCTCAGGCAGGAGAATTACCGACATCAACGGGATAATCCTCCCCTTAGCGTAGGCAGTAACTTCACTGAAGCGCTATAGAAGCGCAAACTGTGCCACTGTAGCATTTTAAATGTAGACAAATATATACATCTTCCTACTGTATTTTCCACTGCATATATCCAATGAAGTGGGCTTTAGCTCACGAAAGCTTATGCTCAAATAAATTTGTTAGTCTCTAAGGTGTCACAAGTACTTCTGTTCTTTTTGCGGATACAGACTAACACGGCTGCTACTCTGAAACCTTAGAGGACTGTGTCCTGTTACTTACCCAAGCAATATTTATCAGAAGAAACACATTAATCAAATACTTGTAATTCTAATTTCTTTCCTCTTAAGCCATTATTTCCTGCCCCGTAATCTGTTTTCTTGCTTCTCTCCAAATTCCCTGCAATTTTCTTTATCTTTCAGAAATTAAGATGCCCAGAACTGGAAGCCGTATGTTAAGTGCAGTACAGACAGAACTAATCCCATTAGCATTTTTCCCCTGCCATATTACATTGTAAACTTACATCTATTTTGCTGTGAACCAGAACTTCTTGGGGAGGTGGGAAGGAGGTCTCAGATATTACTGCTTTTCAAAGCTTAGTCTACATTAGGAAATGGACAACTGCCAGCAATGGGTCTCTTTGAAGCACGGTGGATAAAAATCAATAATTTAAAAAAAAAAAAAAAAAATGGATCTTTTATTTAAATCTGATTTTTTTGATAAAATGCTTTTTAAAGAAAAAAGCAATCTAAAGATATCTTTGAGCTATAATTTATCTTAATTAAAACTATCTCATCATGGAATAGGGATTATAAATTCTAATTCTATAGTATGAGAATAAATTCATATAATGTTTAAGAAAAGTTTTGTAAAAGAATTCCAATAGTTCATGGATTAGGGACCCAATCTTATGGGGTCCCAGAAGCTTCTGTATAGATTAGTTAGGTTAATCTTTCTATCAACCCAATGGGCCTCAGTGCTAAGTCTAGAAGGCCTGGTTCACACTGGGGTGGGGTGGGGTGGGGTGGGGTTGGTGGTGTCTAAGATATGGAACTTCAGCTACGAGAATAGTGTAGCTGAACTCAACATATTTTTGATCGAATTAAAATTACTTACTTCGCGTCCTCGCGGCGTGCCGTGGCTCCCCCATCAATTTTGCTTCCGCCTCTCGCCGAGCTGGAGTTCAGCAGTCAACGGGAGAGCGACCGGAGATCAATTTATTGCGTCTATACTACACGCGATAAATCAATCCCCGATAGATTGATCACTAACCGCCGATCCAGCGGATAGTGTAGACATAGCCGCCTAGATTTAGCACTGAGTCCCACTGGGTAGACAGAAAGATACTATCAGAGATGCTTAGTTTTGCAGTTCTCAAACTGTGGATTTGTGTCTCCAGAAATAACATGCTTGTTAACAGCAAAAATGTTTTTAAATAAATAATGTATAGAGGTGAGAAATAACAGACCTCAACCCTATTGTCCCTCTGCAAATTTGTGTACATAGAATCAATCCCTTATCTCTCTCTAAAAGTGCAAAATTTCAAAAAGTTCAATGAACAGAAGATTGTTGAGGGCGGAATAGATCTGGACAGGAGAAGTCTGGAGATAAATGTGAGAAGGGAGGGACAAGCAGTAAAAACAAAAGTGAAACTGTTTGAGCAGCATATTCCAGAAGTCTTGAGGTTTTTCTGAGTGTAGCCTTCATTGATTTGAGATCGACCATACCATAACATTCTCACACTGGAAGGGAAAACCTATAATGGCAGCAGGCCATAACAGAGACTCAATTTGGGTCTCACATGTAGGAGTTGTGAACAATATGAATATGCAACAAGAATGCACTTTTATGTAGAAATCCATGACTGAGTCTTCCTGATTAGTGATTTAAATCAATTTGATTTAAATCAAATCCACCCTGCTTTGAACTAGTGATAAGAACAGTTTAACTGCTAGCAAAACTGGAACAAAATTATTTAACTCGTTTAAAGAAAACCTTTTCAAAACACAGCTTTCTGAGGTGCTGAAAATAGCTTTGACCAAAAGACAAAGGTAGTTAAACAGTTTTCAGCTCTGGTTCAGGTGGACCTGTTGTCTACTATCACTAACAGGTTAAATTTCCAACTGTAGATGGTTCTTTGGTGTGTTCTTAATATTAGATATAGACTTTAAGGGCAGAAGGGATCATCCGAATCATGTAGTCTGACTTCCGGCAACACTGCAGGCCACAGAACCTCAGCCATCCACTCCTGTAATAGTCCCATGCTGAGTCTTGATTTAAGAACTTTCCATTACAAAGAATCCACAATTTACTCTAGTTCAAACCAGCAAGTGACCCATATCCCACGCAGCAGCAGAAGGGAAAAAACCTCTAGGGTATCGTCAATATGACCTGAGGAAAATTCCTTCCTGACCCCCAAAATGGTAATCACTTAGACCCTCACCATGTGGGTGAGAACCACCTGGGAAAAAAATTCTCTGTAGTAACTCATACCCCTCCCCATTAGTTTCCCATCTCCAGCCACTGGAGATATTTGTTAATAGCGGTCACAAATGGGCCCTATATCACTGTAGGTAACCTCATCATACATCCCCTCCATAAAATTATCATGCTCAGCCTTGATGCCAGCTAGGTTTCTTGCCTATAGTATTCTTCTCAGAAGGCTGTTCTAGAACTTCAGTCCTCTGACAGTTAGGCTTGAAATGAGACAAAGGTTTCTAAATTTGTTGATGGCCAGTTCATACCCATTTGTTCTTGTGTCAACATTGGCCCTTAACTCCAATCTCTCCAGGACGTTTATCCCTCTGATATATTTATAGAGAGCAATCATATCTCCCTACAGTCTTCATTTTATTAGGTTAAACAAACCAAGCTCCTTAAGTCTCCTCTCATAAGGTAGGTTTTCCATCCCTCTTATCATCCTACTAGCCCTTCTCTGCATTCATTCCAGTTTGAATTCACCTTTCTTGAACACAGTATTCTAGATGTGATCTCACCAGTGTCTTCTACAATGGAAAACATCACTTCCCTATCTTTACTGGAAATACCTCATGGGATGCATCCTAAGACTGTGCTAGCCTTTTTCACAGCTGCATCACATTGGCAGCTCATAGTCATCCTGTGACTGATCAATGCACACAGATCTTTCTTGTCCTCTCACTTACAACTGCTATTTTATATCAAAAAATATTTTAAGTAAACCATTAACCTTGCATATTGTACTGTTACATTCATCCTATTACTATTATTCCAATTTCAAAGTTCATCCAAATTTTCTTGTGCAACATTCCAGTCGTCTTCTATATTGGCAATACCACACAAACTCTGCATCATTTGCAAATTTTATTAGCATACTCCCATTTTTTGTGCCAACGTCATAAATGAAAATTTTAAATAAGACTGGTCCCAAGACCCATCCATGGGGAACTCCATTAGTAACCTTCCATCTGCCTGACAATTCACGCGCTGTAATCCCCCTTTTAACCAGTTCCTTACTCACCTTTCAATTCTCATAATAATCCACATCTTCTCCAATTTAACTAATAATTTCCCACATGGAATTGTAATAAATGCTTTCCTAAAATCCAAATAGATTAGATCTACTGCATTTCCTTTTTCTAGAAAATCAGTTATTGTCTCAAAGAAAGATTAAGTTGATCTAACATGATCTACCTTTTGTAAAATCATGTTGTATTTTATCCTAATTACCTTTTACCTTTATGTCCTTAACTAATTACTCTTTCAAAATTTGTTCTAAGACCTTGCATACAATTTAGGTCAAACTAAGGGGTCTGTAGTTTCCTGGATCACTCTTTCCCCCCCTTTCTTAAAGTATGTATCCACATTTCTCCAGTCATAAGGTATGACCCCAAAGTTGACAGATTCATTAAAAATCTTTGTCATTGGCCTTGCAGTTTCATGTGCCAGTTCCGCTAATATTCTTGGATGGGGGTTATCCAGGACCTCTTTTATTCCTATTAAGTGAGATGCTGTTTTAAGCACAAATCTTGGGCCACTTGAGTCTTATTTTTAAAGGAGTGGCAAATGAAGAACCTCTCTTTAATGTGCCCCACTCCTCGGCACAACTAACAACACGTATGGGGGTTATTATTGGGAATTGCCACCTCACATGAAGGACAGTTCTCCAACCCTGGCAAGGGGATAGCACTATATAACACTAACACAAATGAAAGCTAATGACTAACTACTAATTACAGGGTACTACTAATTATTTACAAATAACTGATGGTGAAAATCCAAGAGGGAAAAAAAATGTATGGGAAGCTCTGACTCCAAAATGAAGGATGTAAGCAGGATTAGGGCTGCGCTGCCCTTATATAGCCATGGAAAGATCTTAGGGCCAGAGAAGCTAGAGCTCCACCCCTAGGATGATGCTGGGAAAAGTTATCTGGCTTCAGTGCACTGGCTCTGTGCACATTTGTGTACTGAGTGGAATACACATCTGCAACCATTCAAAGAAGAATCCCTTGTTTCCATAGGTATCTTGGGGCAGTAAGAATCAATTAGGTTGCCTTTTTTTAATTACAAAAAGCCTCGTTAGCATATACATTCCTTTTAAAACTTACAGCAAAAACAAATATGGCAGTTTTGTCCTACCTTAATTAGCAGGATTGTTTCTATACCCCTCATGTCAATCAAACAATTAGCAACCACTGCATTATCTATTTCTAAAGCTGTAAGGACTGATGGGAATTCTGGATGGTGAACGGCCCTATGAGAAAAGAAACAAAACTAAAATGTACATATTGAAACAGTGCAAACCGCTTTAAAAATTCAGTGCATTTTCTAACGTACGGTCATGTGTATATTGGAGCTACTACTAAGCCATTTGGATCAAGATTCTGAAGCAGCAATTTTATTCAAAACTTGGAACTCACCTGGGTCTGACATCATACACTTCATTTCGAAACCTACTGACAATTATTTGGGGCCGATATCCAGATGAATAAAACTTTGACATCAGTGTCTGAAGCATTCTCTCATCATGATGATTATCACAACAAAAAGCCTGCAGTAGGCTTTTTAAACAAGTTTCAACAGCCAAAGTAAGTTCAGCGTCTTTGAGACTAATGAAAGCACCTAAATATAAACAAAGAAGTCAAGACTTTAGAGGCACAGTGTCAAATATATTTTAATATGTAAGTGCAATGAAAATCTACCTATATTATTCTTTGTTTTAGTTTAAAAAAACATCTTAGAACACATTTAATTTTTTTTAAAAGTTCAGGTTAGGTTTTCTAAGCTATAATGTAAATACAAATAGATAATTTGTTCTTTTACATGTAAATTTCTCTTCTCACAAACACTTTGAGAAGCAGACCCTTATAATAGGTGGGTCCCTTCCCCTGAAATCTCTGGAAGCACTTCATGGCAAAATCCATGAATCTCCATGGTAGCATTCTTTGAAATGCTTCCAGTTCCATGAGCAGGGCCAGATAGGCAAAACTACAAGGTCTCAATGTGTAGAAAAGATTATGGCATTTGGAGGAGAGATTTAGGTTTATTAGGAAATAGGAAACCTTTTAGGAAAGAACGAGCCTATACAGGAAGGATGGGCTCCACCTGCACCAAAAAGACAATCAGATTGCTGGCATGTAAAATTAAAAAGATCTTAGAAGAATTTTTAATTTAAGGCTGGAGAAGTCTGATAGGTACACAGAAGAGCACATAGTTTGGACAGACAAATCCCTTAGGCAGGGGTGGGCAAACTATGGCCCGTGGGCCAGATGTGGCCTGTCAGGGTTTTGAATCCAGCCCATAGGATTGCCCCCCGTGGTGCTGTGGGCCCCGCGCTGTTCTCAGAAGCGGCCGGCACAACATCCCTGCAGCCCCCGGGTGGGGGGGGGGTCTGAGGGCTCTGTGCATTGTCCTTGACTCCAGGCACCGCCCCTCCCCCCCAGCTCCCATTGGTCGGGAACGGGGAGCCGCGGCCAATGGGAGTTTTTGGGGAGGTACCTAGAGGCACGGCAAGGGCAGTACACGCAGAACCCTCCGCCTCCTCTCCCCCAAGGAACGCAGCGTTTTCTGGAGCAGCGTGGGGCTGGGGACAGGACAGGCATGCAGAGACCTTCCCTGGCCCCGGTACGCGCCACTGCCATCCTGGAGTCGCTTTAGGTAAGCAGCGCCAGGCCGGAGCCCGAATCCCTCCTGCACCCGCCCCCCAACTCCCTGCCCTAAGCCCCCTCGTACACCTGCCCTAAGCTCCCTGCTGCACCCTACACCCCTGTGCACTCCAATCCCCTGCCCTGAGCCCCCTGCCGCATCCCAACCCCTGCCCTTAGCCCTCTCCCGCAGTCTGCACCCCTTGCCCTGAGCCCCCTCATACATGCCGCACCCGCACCCACACCCCAACCCCCGCCATGGCCTTGCATACAATTTCCCCACTCCTCTGCCCAAAAAGTTTGCCCACCCCTGCCTTAGGGGAAGGTTTATTAAAAGGGATACTCTATCAATTTCTAACCTCTCCTCTTTAATAGGATATGAAGTACAGGTAGAAACTGAAGAGAAAGTCAAATGAAAAAAAAAAAAAAAAAAAAAGAGTCCCATTCAATTACATCACATGCAGGCAGACAACTAAACACTGACTTTTTTTTTCTACATGCTTCTACAAACATAAATACTAAGATAGGTGAACTACAGTGCCTAGTATTCAGTGAGGATATTGATACTAATAGGCATCACAAAAACTGGTGATAATCAATGAGACACAGTAGGAGCAGGGTACAAAATACACAGAATAGGTTGTACTAGTGTGAGAGTGGCACTATATTGGGGAGCGAGGCAGAAAAAGCACAGAGTCAAATATAACAAAGATCTTAAATGAATCAAACTGTATTGCAGAATCTCTATAGGTAGAAATTCCATGCTTGAATAAATAAGAGTACAGTAGTAGTAATATACTACTGACTGCCTGACCAGGATGGTGACCGTAACTGTGAAATATGAAAGGAGATTAGATAAGCTACAAAACAGAAAACCCAATAATGGAGGATTTCAACTATCCATACTGACTAGGGTACATGTCACCTCAGGAAGGGATGCAGAGATAAAATTTCTATATAGCATTAATGACTGCTTCTTGGAGCAGCTAGTCCTGGAACCCAGAAGGGCAGAGACAACACTTGATTTAGTCATAAATGGTGCACAGATGTGGTCCAAGAGGTGAATAAAGCTGAACCGCTTGGTAATAGCAGCCATAATGTAATGAAATTGAACATCCTTAAGGGGGAACATACTACAGAAACTCACCACAGTGGCATTTAACGTCAGAAGGAGTAACTACACAAAAACAAGGAAGCTAAACAGAAATGAAAATGGACAGTCGCAGGAGTGAAATGCCTGCAAGCTGCATGGAAACTTTTTAAAAACACCACAAAAGAAACTCAAACTATACGTATACTTCAAATAAAAGAAAAAACAAGAGGACCAAAAAATATACCACCATGGTTAAACAACAGAGTAAAAGAAGCAGTGAGAGCCAAAATTGGAAGTCAAATCCTACTGAGGAAAACAGAAAGGAACATTTACACTTAATTTGCTAGAGTTCAGGTATAATTAGGCTGACTAGAAGAGCAACAAGCGAAAGACATGAAAACTAACAGCGAATATATAGGAAGCAGGAAGCCTGCTAAACCATGAGTGGCCCCACTGGACACTCAAGGTGCTAAAGGAGCACTCAAGGAAGGCAAGGCTATTGCAAAGAAGCTAAATGAATTCTTTGCAGCACTCTTCACTTGAGAGGTTATGAGGGAGATTCCCGCATTTGAGCCATTCTTTTTAGGTGACAAATCTGAGAAACTGTCCCAGACTGAGATGTCAATAGAGGTGGTTTTGGAACAAACTGATAAATATTATTATAATAAAGTCAGCAGGACATGTCTTTCTGGCCTTTAGATTACAGCAGTGTGGACGCTTTTGAGAGATGTGTGTCTCACTGACACAGCAGACACACGTCCGTCAGAAACAGGGATTTACAATCTGCAAGTCAGACAGCACTTAAATCCTGGTGATCCAGGCATACCTGAGAGGTTCGGTCCCAAATTGAGAAGGGGAGCAGTAACAAAGTTTAGAAGCCTAAACTTAAAGTCCTAACAAGGGGAAAAAAGAAAGAATTTAAAAAAAATAAATAAATAAATAAAGGTAAGAATAAAGAGTAAGAATGATTAACTATCTAACTACTAAGTTGACTATCAACTATAAAGCTAGCTTAGCTAAAAGTAGGTAAGAGGTGCTGCTAATTGCTCTGAGTGAAGCCAAAGGCGGTAAAGCAGGAAATGAGGGAGAGTTGGTCATGCAGCACTATGAAACTGCCTGAGGCGGCGCGAGACAGGCACTGCTACTACAAATCTCTGATTACAAGCACAGGACGCATGGACACCTAAAGTAAAGCACTCACAGGGACACTCCTTGAAAATGAATGAGTGACTCCTTTTAGGCTGAAATTTTGCATCAGGCTTTGGCACTGTGAAAGGCTTATGAGCCACACAATTAATGCTTGGGGAAAACTTCTCCCAAACTCCAGAACTACTACAGCCTCTTGTAAAAAGTTGTTCTGTAAGTTTTCTCATCCTTCTGGACCCTTTGCAGAAGGCCATACCTTTGGCTAAGTGGCCTCCCCCACTTTTTATGCTACACAAAATGAGGAACAGAGGCGAGAAGATCATGAGACCCCTCACCGGTGAAGTTCCACAAGGATCAATTCTCTCTCCAGTCTTTTTCAAACATCTACACGTGATCACTAGGTTAACTGGTCAGACAGCATGAACTCAAGTGCCAACAATATGCAGATAATATACTGCTCTACATATCCTTCACCATGTGACCATATTACTACCACCAAGATACTCAATGAGATAGCTCTTAGATGGAGAACAGCTTGGTGAAGCTGAATCTGAACAAGACAGAGGTGATACGGGGGGGTAGGAGGAGAAGAAAGGGCAAAGTCAGGTATTTTGAAGAGACTGAAACTATGCTGCAGTCTATGTCAGTTGAAGATACAACCCCCCCCCACAACTGGTCAATACAGTCTATAGCGTAGGAGTAGTCATGAATTCCTTGCTGACACAGAACTCTCTCGGCTAGGAAACTGTCCCATTCTGGAGGACAAACACCTGGATTCCATTATTCATGCTTTCATCACCTTTCAGCGGGATTATAGCTATGCAATACACCTGATGGGACAAAGTTCCTCCTCTACCTTGGTGGGTCCTGCGCTTATTGGCAGATTTGCTCACCTCAGTGATCTCCCCCCAAGTCTGGATCAACTCCTCCTGTGTCTGATCAGGAGTTGGGAGGTTTGGGGGGAACCCGGGCCCACCCTCTACTCCGGGTTCCAGCCCAGGGCCCTATGGATTTGCAGCTGTCTATAGTGCCTCTTACGCTGCATGACAGCTACACCTCCCTGGGTACTCCCAAGGCCTCCTCCAAAACCACTTCTTTATCCTCACCCAGGACTTCCTCCTGGTGTCTGATTACGCTATGTACTCTTAGTCCTCAGCAGTACACACCTCTCGTCTCAGCTCCTTGTGTCTCTTGCTCCGCCAGTCCTCACAACACTTCCTCTCCTCTGGTCTCCCCATCTGACTGGAGGAGAGCTCCTTTTAAAACCCAGTTGCCCTGATTAGAACACCTGCAGCCCATCAGGCAGGCTAATCAGCCTGTCTGCTTAATTGGTCTAAGCAAGTTCCTGACTTCTAGTGCAGACCCGCCTGGTCACTCAGGGAACAGAAAATACTCACTCAAGTGACTAGTCTATTTGCCCTCTACCAGACTTCGCGACCCCACTGGCCTGGTGCTGTCACATAGGCGCATGGAGCCTTCAGCACTATAAACCAAACTAGTTAATACATGCAGACACACAAAAGCTACCACAAACCAATCAACATGTCTTGCTCTCTACACTGCCTTACCATAGAATTTCAAATCAAGTTCAAGGCCCAGTCTTCCTCTTTCAAGGCACTCCATTGACCTGGAGCCAAGGTAACCTAAGAGATTGTCTAAGCTCCAAGGATGAAGACCATGGTCGACGAAACTTTTCTCCGGTCTAATGGCGATGAGTACGCATAAGGGCCTCTATGAACTCTAACAATTAAGAGAAAATTCGTTCTTTGAAGAGACCGAACATTCCCCAGGTGCTGTCCCAACCGTGCATTGAACTCCTCCAGGAAATTAAGGACATCACAAACCTCACCAACTTTCTCTCCAAGTTGCAAACCATGTTTCTTTATCTTGTCTTTATCTAACAAGACACAGTAACAGTTTTATTTATGTTAAAAAAATAAAAAAAGCATTATACAAACAAAACCCTCCAGTATATGCCCTTCTCCCGCTGGAGAGAGCATGAAAGCAAGAGGAACACATGATTAGATGTAAGTAGTATGTTGCTAAATGCAATACCGCAAGGTGCCTCAGATTTTATATGATGATTGAGTATGGTACAATAACCTATACAGATAGAAGAGAACAAGACATTTCTAACTTCATTTCCCAAGCATTAAACTGCTAATCCCTTCAGCAAGCGTAGAGTGACCCAAAGGACAGTAAGAATTCAACTCAAACATTGAAGCTACATGGAAAATTACAAAAATTAGATTAAGACTGAGTCTATGCTCAGAAATCTATTCAAACATTTAAAACTATTCATTCAGCTAACAGTTTGTTAGAGGGTTGGTTCTGTGACTGGCTCCCAGTAAGTTGAAAAAGAGCGAAACTGAGGGACAGTTTATGTGGGTTGAGGTATTTTATAATACATGTAGAGGCTGGATTTTATAAAATCTCTATAAAATGAGAATTTATGTATGATTTGGATTTCAATCTTGCCAGCCACCCCTTTTTGAATAGCAGAAGGAATGACAGACCAGAACAATCCTTGGACTATTAATGCTCACTCTTTCTTTTAGGATTAGTTATAATCTCTACTTATGGTTTCCTACACGTATTACAAATTAGGCCTCTAGTTTTAAATATACATTCTTTTGTTTTAAGGTTTTAGGAAGTAAGAGATAGGACTTGTTTGTTCCATGTAAGGAGATTAGAAGAATGTGAGGGCCTGAAGCCCCAATGTGAATGTTTAAGTTATAAGATTTAGCAAGGCTTGATTTATCAAATTATTTCTGCTGATATAAAATGCTGTCTGTATACCTTTGAAGAGTTTTCCTGGTAGAGATTGTTGTGTGAATGAGAAATGCATCGCATGCGGAAAAGAAAAGGTGGGAAGCCATCACAATGTCCAGATGGTCAAGAAAAATGACGAGACTTGGACAAACCGAGGAGACAATCAGAAATAACCATTGTCATTGTAAGCTAAAACGTCCGCAGCTCCACAGTCAGTTAGCGACTTCCAGAGGTGATGGCAGGCACCCCCGAGGCGAGGATAACAATGAGTGAATAATGGGAAGCCCGAAATAACAAATGAATAACACCACTAAGACTAATGATTACAGGATGACACTTGCAAATGCATGGACTCCAAATGGGAATTACAACTATAAACTGGGGTTGTTTTTGCCACAGTACCACTGGTTCAGTCTGCAAAGCCTAGCTAGATCCAGATCATGACCACAAGAAGCCCAACTCCTCACTGTTCGTGCGTCATGTAAGCTGGCCATTAGATTGGACATCAAGCCAACCAAGACTGGTTAACTATAACATCAACGGTGGCGGTGGGTGTGCGCGGTAATTGTTGTATTTTCAATAAATGTGGCATATTTGCCTTTTCCTCTATAAAAGATCCCGTGTGCTTTGTATAGCATAACATATTTAGTCTAGGAAATTCAGACCTTAAGAGAATTGGACATCATGCCCCTTAAGTGACAAATACTTTTCAAAAAGGCTCTGTATTCACGTGACCAAGTGTACAGTGGGACTCTATAGAGGCAAACTTTTTACGTTATTTATGCAAGGGTTATCTTACCTAAAGGCCCAATGGGTTTGTGTTTAAAATGTCCTTTTCTATAGGCACCTTCAATTTCTTCAAGAAGGACTGGCATATGTTGTCCAAATCTTTTCAATCTATTTGTTTTACTGTCTGCTAGCTCCTTCAGCTGTCTTTGCTTGGAATCCAACGCTTGTTTCACATCAAGTTCTTCCCGCCTGAGGAAAGGAAAGGCTACTGAAACATTTTGTAACAAATTTACATTGACTTTAAT
Source organism: Chelonoidis abingdonii (assembly GCF_003597395.2). Lineage (NCBI taxonomy): Eukaryota > Metazoa > Chordata > Testudines > Testudinidae > Chelonoidis > Chelonoidis abingdonii. The sequence continues at coordinate 25,035,083 of NC_133771.1, read as the reverse complement.
TAATATAGCAACTTTTGACACAATTTTATCAGTTGTCAAATTTTGCAGTCAGACGTTCTTGTTGCCGTAACAAAGCTTATTACAACTGGAAAAAGGACTTAGGCTTCAAAATATTTGAGAGAGAAAGGAAGAGTATGATGAACTATCCTCATTGCTCTAGAGTATATGGATTTGAAAAACATTTTCATTTGTACCAAGGTGACATGCACAGAGCAGCAATACAACACAAGCAAGAGTATCAATAATAAAAACAAAGAACGATTTCCAAGATAACTTCAAAAAGTACATAGTAGTAATATCAGAAGTGTCACTAACTCAATGTTAGGTGTACACAGGCTCAGAACCAAAATGTGAACAAAGAGATGGTAACATTATATTAAGTGAGCTCAAGAAAGTGTAAGCCAGAATATGAACATGAGTTCTCTGGTACAGATGAGCTTATCAGAAGAGGCTTGATAAATGCAATTTATAAATATGGTTCTACCATTTATCTTATTGGTATCATCATTTCATAAATAGTATGCACAAACAAATGATATACAAACATACAGAAAATATCAGTATAATTCAAGTGGTAATCATGTTATGAATGTAATTAGTAGTCCAGTATCTTGCAGAAACGTTCTTCTAGGTAACACCACACCAATAAGAAACAATTTTGATGTAGAAGTAAGATAGTGGGAATTAAGAAAGATTAACCGGACTAATATGAGAAGAGTAAGCATCACCATATGCCAAATCCCTTGTTATATTACTGAGACAACCACCATTATCTGCCTTTGAGTTTTAAAAAAATCTGATTTTTATTTAAAAATACTGGTTTTCTCCCATCCTGTCTTAAGATTAAATCAGATTTTAATTTTAGCACCACATTCACCATTAATGCCAGTACATTTTGTATTTTGTGCTGAGAACTTTCAAATTTAGTCTCACTGTGGATGATGGACAAAAGTACCAGATCATAAGGTGTTAGGGGAGAATTAGGACTAAAAAATAAATTAAGTGTAGTGCTGCATGGAATACTTTGAAATACAGGAATGAAGCAGAACATCTATTGCCACTTGTAGTAAAGAAACTTCAACAATTAAAAACAAAGTTAAAAACTTACTGGAGTCTAGCATGTTCTTCCTTGGATTTGTAGACAGCCTGCTGAAACTGATCCATCTCGTGAACCATCATGACCTCTTGATCATGGATGCTCTTCAACTGCTCTTTCAACTGGGCTATTTTTTTCTGTCTTTCCAACTTTTCAGACTCTGAAACTTGATCAGCACTGTAATAGTACACAAACCACAATTTACTAGTTTAAAATCACATAGAATGGATGACCGTGAAAAGAACAAAAATACTGTACAATTGTTTAAAACATATATTTTAGCATTTAACAGGTTTTATTAAGCAAGCGTATCCAACATTATTCAGCAGCAGAAAAACCTGTCTGTTGTCTGGCTTGCATGTGACACTTTTTCACTAAATGCAAGATCTGTTTGGGATCATTACCACATATGTTCTGGCTGATAAGAATGAATTTCCCTTACCAAAAACAAAATTAAAACATTTCCAAAATAAACTAAAAAAGCAATTATATGAGTGAATAAAATTAGATATGGAGGTGTGATAACTTAAGGCAGGATCTACATCTAAGAAACACAGAAGGGTAATTATGGCTACCTACCACAGGTACACAATGCAGAGCAAAGAATTTATCTATTTTTAATATTACAGAAATTGATCAGATTTTTTCATGTGTTTTAAAACGCACATCATGGTAATGTCTATCATGCTTTCTTTGAACAATAATGCGCTATAACAATAAGCAGCTCCCATAGGTAAAACTGGAAATAAAGCTTGTAACTAAAAATAAATACAAAATAAAATAAGCTTGTTTTTGTTTTGCCCAACACTCCTCCCTTCAAATGACACACGTACAGTATGTTTAGAACCAGTACCACATATATCACAAGTTATAGGACCTGAGTGTCATCCATTCTCCCTGACACTGCTCAAATAACCAGTCCCTTATGATATAAGCACAAATGTTATTAATTTGCTCATGCAACATTCATTTTACAAAGCAAGTTTGTGTCTTACTGCAAGGTGTGGATGCACGAAACATATACAGTGTTTTCCCTTTGTCTCCCTAGTGCCCTGCTGTACAGAACCTGCAGGAATTTATACCACAGCTTCACCATGAAATCAACACTATGCCTATGACCCTAAAGAGCCCTTGGATGCCTAATAAAGGGTTCCCTGTTCTGTAACAGCAACTCCAATCAAACCTGACAAACTCACTACACCTAATGCATTGCTGTCACAGTATTTATCTATAACGAATGTTGGGCAAAGTATCAAAAGCTTATATCATACTGATCATCATAAGCCTTGCAAGAGGTATATATATATGGGTGTTACACAACAAGTTGTATGACTATATTAAAAATATGTTTAAAGTAAGCAAGGATGATATACAAAGTTTTTACGTTAATTTACCTGTCTGCCTAGATCTTCAAATGCAGAATAAGTCAAACACAAAGGAAGCCCTAATTACATATCAACTCAACAGGAAAACATGCTGGCTGGGGGAAGTGGAGAGGAGAGTTGCAATCAGTATGGGAAGCCAAGGCCACAGGGCATTATCTGGTCTCTGAGATTAAAAGAATGTTTTGGAGAAATATAACTTGAAGCAAAAAGACCTTCTGTTATCCATTTTCTGAGGAGAACCCAGTAGATCCTGATTTGACTGAAAATCAGCAAGCTCTACAGAAAAACTGAGTGTGAGAAAACTCCTTTAGTCAAAGGACTGGCTGGTAGGGAGTAGTCTGTTGTGAAAGAACTAGAGTAGGGAAGTTTTGTTTTGTTTTGGGGTTGTTTTTTTGTTTTTGTTTTAAGACTTGCTAGTTATAAGCATACTGTGAAAAGTGATATTTGTATGTTGGTTAATATCATCATTTTTTACAGCAGACTTACTCAACCCCAGCAAGCCCGGGAACAAATTAAGCTCTGGATAGGGAGGTAACTAGAGAGGCATCGGGGGCCAGGGGTGATGGGGCAGGTGAGTTTGGGGCCAGAGCCCGCCACCTCGCAGCCAGGGAATGGGGCCCAAAGCCCTACACCCTGGGGACAGGGCCTGGGGACAGAGCCCGAAGTCCGTGACTGCTGCCTGCCGCCCACCTCCCAAGGGCTGAAGTCCAACTCCATCACCTCCGGCAATGGGGGGGAACTCACTGACTGCCTGCTCCTCCAGCTTGTGTCTCCCCAGGGCCCAACCACTGCTGGTGGTTTCTGGGGAGGAGGGACCGCTGCTTTGCCCCTCCCCCCGCAATCAGTTCCCAGAAGGCTGTGGCCACAAGAAAAGCTCCTGGTGGCCGCATGCGGATGCATTTGAAAAACAGTGCTTTAGTCCGTGTCCTCTAAAATTATACTGTGTTTGAAGCCATGTTATCTGGTTGTAGATATTTAAATGAATACTCAAAATATGAGAGGCTCAATTTATTTTTTTATTTATTTCATTTTTTTTTTTAAGAGAAGTAAACTCAAAAATATAACATCTACAGAGAGTAACAACTGCAACTCCAAGCTTTAGTTCACTAAAGATTTTTGTAACAGAGACACTGAAATCTCAGATATTAGTTTATAGTACAGATGCCAAATCAGCCTTGCATATAGTGAAACATACCTGGAAGGCTTGCTCTGTCAAAAAGTCAGATTTTTCTATTTTGTTTCCAACTTCACCTGTCAAAAGTCACATTGGACCAAAAACCGCATATCTAAAGATGACACATCTCAGAACTATGCTTTTTTTCCTTCATAGACCATACTATTTTCAATTGAAGTGGCTATTAATTAGAGAAACAAGCCAGTCTGTGTGTGTAAGTCAATCCCAGGACAGAATTTTCAACATTTGTATATTTTACGCTTTAAGCAAAATTAGAGAGTTGTGAAAATCTTAAATTCTGTTGGAAGCTAGTTTTTTTTAAAATAAAGATATTGGATCATCCAATCCTGAAAAGTTCATTCTCTGCATACCACAAATGTGTATTACAAACACTGTGGTGCATTTACCTATTTTTCAGTTCTTCAATTCGTTTCCATAGCTGTTCATCATCTTTTTCTAGTCGTTTTAATTCTGTTCTAGAACGATTATAATGTGCCTACCAAGAAAATTAGACACATATATTAATTCTTATTTGTATTGGCTTACTTGGTCTTCACAAAGAATACATTAAAACACATCTACTATTTTTCTGAAGATAAACACCAGTATCATTTGATTTACCATTTTGCAATACTGCAGCAGAAGATTAGAACTTGAATGTCATGCTAATCATTTTATCAGTTCCTTTTCTAATTATGTTAAAATGCGGCCCCAATAGCCATCCAATCTTTAGTACTGTTACAAAGGATGTCCACCCTATGGTTCTGATCACACAACTGGCTCCATTCAAGTGGAAGCCTCCATGTGGATGAGCTGTTTGGCCCTGTGCATCCTCTTGTGGCAAGGGTGCCTCTACTCTGCCTTTTATTCTGCCTCTTCTAGACCTTTTTATAGAGACTCCACACATTTGCTTGTCCATTCACCACTCTTAGGGGGTGTGGGTTTATTCCAAAAAGAACTCAAATGTAAAACACAGAGTCCCAAAAATCTGCCCCAAAGCATGGCTCTTGCTTCAGAGACTGGTGAGAGAAAGGGTTCTTTTCTTTAGTACCATTTTTTTTTTTTTTCTTCTTTTAAATGACTTCTTAGGGGTCACCAACCTGTGGTTTGGCTTGCAGCTGTCCTGCTCAGAGCTGACATCCTAGAATCACCTCACGCAAACAACTGCTTCAGCTCTCTTATTAGAAATCAGCTGTGTGTGGCTCCCACTCTATGCAAGGTATATCTGCTTAGCTCATTTACCAAGCCTGCTCCAAGCGTCAAGTCTCCTGCAGGCAGCTCCCTCACTCCCTCACACTGCACTTGCCTTAAGTCCCTATGATTTCAGTGGGCCTCCACATAGATGCAGGAGTCCACCTGGGCAGAGCTCAACGCACAACTGGGGCCTTTTTCATAAAGAACAGAAGGGATCAATGTGGTCATCAAGTCTGACCTCCTATATACACAGGCCATAGAACTTCCACAAAGTAATTTGAACTATAGCATGTGTTTCAGAACACCATTATCGTTATAGGATTAGAAAATGTTTTTTTCCCCACCAACCTCAGCCTCGTTGTACGCTTTTCTTTTTGCTTGTACATCAGCTTTCAAACACACACACTGAGGCTGTAACGCCTGTGCTTCTTCACTTATCTTCTCTAACTTATCTTGGATGGCCTTGTACTTTTCTTCTGCTTCATTTACTTTGACCTTACAACAAAATAGAGAATACATGAGTTCACGTAATGAAACAAAATATTTTATTCCACAACTCTTTAAACCAGGAAATATTTTCTGAGACAAACGTGAAGCCAGCTCTTTGAAGTGATTTTTTCCCCAAAATATATTCCACAGTGACATTAGAAGATATGAGTAAGTCAGTCCATGATTTAAGGAGCATATAAGAAGTTACCAAGTAGTTATCCTTTGAGTTGAAAAATTTAATGCAAAGAGTTTTTTTTGTTGTCTGGCAAATTTACCACATTTGAGTGACCAAGTGTATGGCCTGTCGGAAAAGTAAAAGGATATTTGGCTCTGCACATTTTAACAATATCAACCAGACACTTTGAAAAAAGTGTCACGAGTAGTGTCACAGTGTGACTAACTCCTTTAAGGAGGAGCAGGGTTCAGAGCACCTGTGCCTGCTTTGTTGCCTCTCAGCATACTGAGTTTATAATTGATATATTTAAGGTTTGCTGTGTTTTACAATGTACCTTAAGACACTGTTTAAAATACTTCCATATTTAATGCGGTTTAAGTTACAAGACAAGTTTATGGAGGAAAGCTTTCAGTATTAAAATAATGGTTCTGTTGATGTCATTGTAATTGCTGTCAGTCCTTAAATTTTTTTTTATACATGTCAAAAGGAAAAAAAAACAACACAGAGTTAAGAGAAGGCACCTGGGCCATAAAAAAAGAAAGATAGGAAAAGCATGTGATAGCTGCCTGGAAAAAATCAACGCAGCATGCAGAGGAGGGCTGCCTGAGAACACAAACTGAAAGAGCAAGGAGAGGTGCAGGTGAGAGCTGCCTGAGCATCAGTCAGGAAAGGGACTAGCCTGTTGACCTTTCTGAGCTGGCAAGCCAGTGCCAAGAGATTGAAAAGGGTTAAGTTGTTTGACTGTGTTTTGGGCAGAAGAACCATGAGACTAGTCACTCTCTCAGATGGATGGCCTGGAGAGTAGGGCTCTGGAATAAGAGCAGAAGGGAACTGCTCGCAGACTCACGGGTGGATGACCGTAAAAATGATATCCCTAAAGAGAATGGAAAATCAATGTATCTTTCTGTTTTACTGTGGGAACTGGGAGAACAGTTTTACGATGAGGATTCGAAGAACTATCATATGTGTACATGAATAAATTATGCCCAGAGGTGGGAATCTGAATTAGACAATGAGAGCACTCTTTATATGGCTAGACAGAGGGGAAATTGAGATGGATGCACTGATTGTGTCACAGCCTACTGCAAGAGGGTGCTCCAGGTGGTGGTTGCCTTATTAAAAGTAGTTTCCAAGTACATCTACCTCTGTTTCCTTTGTTTTTGTGGTTTTACAATTTTTTTACATTTTTATTTTAAGATACGTTCTCATCCCCATGGCACAGAGGACCCCTACAGAGGAAAATCCATGAAAGTGATCAAACACAAAGTGCTAACAAAGTAAACCATTTCAATTACTGTGATCACAGTATGTAAAATATTTCAGACAGAAGTGAGATTAAGCTAATACTCCAGCTGAAAAAAGTAACTAAAATCAGCTTCATTTTAAAAATGTATATTTGGTTCATATGTAATTTTCAATGATGAACAAGTGCTTTGCTAAGTTAAAAAAAAACATTGAGAGATTTTAATGGACTCAAACAACATAGAGAACAGCAGTGTTTAATATATCCGGCGAGGAACTGATTTCCTATGCATATCACTTGAATATCTGATTCAGCAGGTTCCTCTCTTAACATATCTGAAAGTTCCAGTGTCATGAAAAGTCAATTTAGTCTCTGCATGGCTCAGGAAATTATTTCTTTGCGGAATACTTGTGCCCTTCATCAGCGGTCTCCAGCTCTCAACTGGCCAATGCTGACTTGACGTAGTAACATACACAACAAATGTTAGTCACATTGCTTAATACACTATTGAAAGGCACTATTGTGCTAAGCATTGTATAAGAGCCTATACAGAACAGAATTAAAAGTAACCATCACTCAAATACTACTCACTGGCCTATGCAAAATTGGTCATCTCAGTTTGGTTCTCAGTCAGTTATTCCACATCACATCACATCGACGGTCGTTGAGTGAATCAACAAAACAAAAAACCTAGGACTCCACAAGCACAGAGAACAAACTATCTTCCCATCCTAGAGTTGGTCCCCAGTGAACTGGGGTGGTGACGAAGCACTAATATGACCATGAAGGTTCAGACTGCTAATCAATAGTGCATAAAGAAAGATATGGTCTTTAGGCTATAACTGGAAGAAACTGAGTAGATAGCTCTGATAATCTACTTAATAGTGGAGAATTATAAATTTAATTAAACTAATTTCACTGCATCACTAGAACAAAGAAGATAAACAGTCTGAGAGCAATTCTGAGGGCAAGTTAATGATAAAGTAAGGAAGGAATCTTCTAACTGTTAAAAATCTACAGAATCAGAATTTCAATGATGTCACCCTTTGCGACATGACAGGGGAGACTCGCTGCCCACCCAACCACCTTCCAACTTCAAGTATCCTGTTCATGGAAATGTTGATAAAAAGTCATCAGAAATGAGTTGAGGGGAGTGGCATTCAAAAGCCACTCCCCTCAAACATAAGGGTACCAACACAACAAACCTAAACCATTTATAGATACATATTTCAAGAAAATGTTTAAAAATCAACTTTTTACATTATAATTTAACATATGCATGTCAAATATGTTGCCCTCATAAAGTTAAATTGTGGCTCTTGACTGACAGTACTGCGTTATAAGTTAATGCTAAGAATATGAAACCTGATTAACTCTTTGAATGTTACAAATGACTATAAACAGAAGGAGTGCTTCAAGTTGATTTGCCATCATCAGCAAAAAGAAGCAGTTCAGTGGTATTGATTATCAGCTTTATTATGAGATTTTACTACATTATGCTTCTAGACTAAATTCAGAATTAACATGTTGTTTAAGACAACCCTACCTGCCATTCCTTCAGCTTCTGGTCATACTTTTCAGTACGTCCTTCCTCAATATCAATACTATCTTTGATTGGTTTCATTTCTTTCTCAGTTTCACTCACCTGAAATGTTTAAAAGAAAGACTGAAGTATACAACACATCAATTAAGGTAATCTGAAAATAAATTAAGTGAACTTCAGTTGAAGAAAAAGATATTCTAACAAGAAAGTTACCACTGCCCAGGCCATTTTGTGTTTCAAAGCCTCTAGGTTGGTTTCCATTTCACTCACAAACGCAATACTTTTGTAGCGCTCCTCTTTCTCGACATAGTGCTGCCTAAGATCTTGAAGAAGCTAAAAAAAAGTAAAAAGATTCAGACATAAATGAGCGTAAAGGATTGTTGGTCTAATATGGAATTGTAGAAGGATAATTTTTTAAAAGTTTAAACTGATTCAGATTAATCAATTTAAGCAACCCAGCTACACTATATTACAAGTTGATAGTTAATTTATGGTGCAATTGTATTTTACAACGGGTAATATCTGTATTTCTTATATTATTTCAGTGTCCATGAGTGTAGTAATTAACCTTTACATACCCCTACTCCTTGTTCTATCTGTTCATGAGTTCTTGACTTAGTTTGCATAATGTATGAATAATCAGCTTTCATCTGCTCCAGCTGGGTTGCTTTCATAAAGAACTAAAACCAAAGAAGAGAGAGATCAAAACTTTAGCTTTGGTAAAACTGTGTAAAGCAAATTAAGTGGATTTTAACAAACTGTTATAAAACGTGCACAATTCCCATAGTCGCACACCACCATTACCCAGACCTACCAATAGCCATCTCCTCACAGGCTGGAGAGTAAAAGTAAGCTTTCCGACGTGCTTTGAAGGCTGTCAAAGTCAATTAATTTTTTTTTTTAAACTATTTTTCAATGCCATTGGTAAATCCCTTACACAAATTTGAAACAAATATATTCCCACTTAAATTATATTTTTCTGAATATAACTCTGCTTTCATTCGATTGCATGCAACAACCTCACAGAAATTTTAAAAATTAAATATGACTGAACAGGAACTGCATTTTACAATATTTTATTTAAATGCCATTGATCCTGCTTAGTTTACCTTGTATTTGTCACCTTCATTTTTAGACTGTAGGAAGTGCTTGCTCATCTCTTGGGTTAAAACAGACACAGGATTATCCACCTGTAAAACAACACATTTATAAACAATAGAAATATTTTAAACTGAGTTAATATTAATGAAAGCACATTGACAGAAATGGCAAATGAGATCTTCATTTTTCCTACATTCCTTTGTCAAATTCACTAAGTCATGACCTGGAGGAGCCACATCTAAAGTAGAGACATTAGTCCAGTCTTCTTGTTCATTAAATTGACTGCCAAGTCTTCCAAGGCACCCAGTAAGGCAAAAGAGAGGTACACCGTGGGAGTAGTGCTTCTGACAAGTATATCTACACTACGAAATTAGGTTGATTTTATAGAAGTCGATTTTTAGAAATCAATTTTATACAGTCCACACTAAGCACATTAAGTCGGCGGAGTGCATCCTCACTACCATGGCTAGCATCGACTCATGGAACGGTGCACTGTGGGTATCTATCCCACAGTGCCTGCAGTCTCCGCCACGCATTGAAATTCTGGGTTAAGTTCCCAATGCCTGATGGGGCAAACACATTGTCGCAGGTGGTTTTGGGTACATGCTGTCAGTTGCCCATCCCTCCGTGAAAGCAACAGCAGACAATCGTTTGCACCTTTTTTCCTGGATTACCCATGCGGACACCATAGCACAGCAAGCATGGTGCCTGCTCAGTTCATTGTCACCGCTGCTGTTGTAAGCATTGTAAACACCTCACACATTATCCTGGAGTATATGCAGAACCGAGCTAAGAAAAGCCAGCACAAGGAGGATTTTGATGAGGACATGGACACAGACATTCCTGAAAGCATGGGTGTGGCAATTGGGACATCATGGCGGTACTGGGGCTGGCTGATACAGTGGAATGCCAATTCTGGGCCAAGCAAACAAGCAAAGACTGGTGGGATTGCACAGTGTTGTGGGTATGGGATTATTCACAGTGGCTGCGAAACTTTCGCATGCGTAAATCCACTTTCCTGGAACTCTATGAGTTGCTTTCCCCCAACCCTGAAACGCAGGAATACCAAGATGAGAGCTGCCCTGACAGTTGAGAAGTGAGCGGTGATAGCCCTGTGGAAGTTTGCAACGTCTGACTGCTACCGGTCAGTCAGGAATCAATTTGGAGTGGGCAAGTCTACTGTAGGGGTTACCGTGATCCAAGCAGCCAATGCAATCATTGACATTCTGTTATCACGGGTAGTGACTCTGGGAAATGTGCAGGTCATATTGGATGGCTTTGCTGCAATGGGGTTCCCTAACTGTGGTGGGGTGATAGATGGAATGCATATCCCCATCTTGGCACTGGACCACCTTACCAATCAGTATACATTCAGCAAGGGGTACTTCTCAATGGTGCTGCAAGCACTGGTGGATCACAAGGGACGTTTCACCGACATCATTGTGGGATGGCTGGGAAAGGTGCATGACTGGGTGCAGGCTGTTCGAGCAGCTCCAAGAAGGGACTTACTACCCAGACCAGAAAATTACCATTGCGGACGTTGAAATACTAATAGTTATCCTTGGGGACCCATCCTACCCCTTGCTCCATGGCTCATAAAGCCTTACACAGGCAGCCTGGACAGTAGTAAGGAGCAGTTCAACTATAGGCTGAGCAAGTGCAGAATGGTGGTAGAATGTGCCTTTGGATGTTTAAAACTTCGCTGGCACTGTTTGTTGAGAAGGTCAGATCTCAGCGCAAACAACATTCCCATTGTTATTGCTGCTTGCTGTGTGCTCCATAATATCTGTGAGAGTAAGGCCAGGTCAACACTGCGACTTTAAATCGGTTTAATGGCCGATATACCGATTTAACGCTGTATCCGTTCACATGACGTTGTCATTAATATCGAGTTAAACGGCTCCTTAAATCGATTTCGGAACTCCTCCCAAACGAGAGGAGTAGCGCTAAATTCGATAGCGATAACTCACATTAGGGTTCGTGTGGACGGAAATCGACGTTATTGGCCTCCGGGCGGCATCCCAGAGTGCAGCACTGACCGCTCTGGACAGCAATCTGAACTCGGATGCAGCGGGCAGGTAAACAGGAAAAGCCCCGCGAACTTTTGAATTACATTTCCTGCTTGCCCAGCGTGGAGCTCTGATCAGCACGGCTGGCAATGCAGTTTGAAATCGAAAAAGAGCTCCAGCATAGACCGTACGGGAGATACTAGGTCTGATCGCTGTATGGGGAGACAAATCTGTTGTATCCAGCTCCGTTACAGAACACGAAATGCCAAAGCGTTTGAATAAAAAACTCCAGGATACACAGCGCTGCGTGACAAGCGTAACGGGAAGCCAGAGACTCAAATGGACGCTCATGAAGGGAGGGAGGGGGTACTGAGGACTCCAGCTATCCCACAGTCCACAGCAGTCTCTGAAAATTATTTGCATTCTTGGCTGAGCTCCCAATGTCTGTAGGTTCAAACACAGTGTCTGGCGTGGTTCAGGGAACAGCTCCTCAGTTTATTTCCCCCCCCCACCACGTGAAAAAAAAAAGGGAAAGATTGCTGTGCTATGGCGTTTGCTCAATGCACTCCGCGAAAAAGGCGCCAAAGGGTTGTCTGCTGCCTTCACAAAGGGAGGGGTGAGGCTGTACCCAGCACCACCCGGGGCAGTGTTTTCTGCCCCATCAGGCACTGTGCTCTCAACACGGAAGTGGGAACTATGGGATAGCTGAGGAACAGCTACCCACAGTGCACCGCTCCTGAAATCGATGGTAGCTTTGGACCATGGACGCAAACAATCGATTTCAGGATCCCACTGTGGACGCGCTAAACCGATTTTATTAGATCTGTTTTGTAATATCGGTTTAAGCTAATTCGAAATAATCGTGCAGTGTAGACGTACCCTAAGGGGAAGACATTTATGACGGTGTGGGAGGTTGAGGCAAATCGCCTGGTGTCAAGGTGTCACCTCTACTGTGAACTTTAGGGTACAGATGTGGGGACCCGCATGAGATAACACCTAAGCTTATTTACCAGCTTAGATCTAGTAGCTGCCACCACCAAATAGTTTAAACAAACGTTTATGGGTGAGTCATTTGGAAATTGTCTTCCCCCCCAAATATTTCCCCAGTCTTTATCCCACTTTTCCCGGCAGGATTGAGACTGATTCAACTCTCACCAATTCCTGGAAAGCGCAGATCCAAAAAAACCCTTTGATTTTTCCTTGTTTTAAGATCCATCAGGTTCTTAAAAGAAGACTTTTAATTAAAGAAAAAGGGTGAAAGGATACCTCTGTGAGAGTAGCATCCAAGCTACTCTCACAGACAACAGATTCAAAACACAGAGGATGTCCCTCTGGGCAAAACTTAAAGTTACACAAAAGAAACCCAATTTGATTCTTCCTCTTATGCAAAACGAAGTCACAAAAGAAAACAAAATCTAATACAGAGGTCGGCAACCTTTCAGAAGTGGTGTGCCGAGTCTTCATTTCTTCACTCTAATTTAAGGTTTCATGTGCCAGTAATACATTTTAATGTTTTTAGAAGGTCTCTTTCTATATGTCTATAGTATAGAACTAAACTATTGTTGTATGTAAATAAGACTTTTAAAATGTTTAAGAAGCTTCATTTAAAATTAAAATGCAGAGCCCCCAGACTGGTGGCCAGGAGGTGGGCAGCGTGAGTGCCACTGAAAATCAGCTCACGTGCTGCCTTCGCCACCTATGCCACAGGTTGCCTACCCCGATCTAATACATTCCTTCTCTAAACACTTATTACTTTTAAGAAATGTTAGATGGCTGATTCCTGTATCCTTCACTCCGGCACAAACTTTCTCTGAACGGACCAAGACCGATTTCCCTCCTTCCTCTTTGAAAACATCTTGTACCCCCATTGGTTCCTCTAGTCAGGTGTCAGCTAGGCTATGTGAACTTCTTAGCCCTTTACAGGTAAAAGAGGAATTAACCCTGGACTGTCTGTTTATGACACCTGGCATCTGATTTTGAGCCGCCAGACACCAGGGCGATTAGAAAAGTACAGCAAGGCAGGCTGTGCATCAGAGAGGCTTTGAAAACCAGTTTCATGACTGGCCAGGCTTCAGTGTGACAGTTGTGCATGTTTCTCCTTGATGCAAACCCACCCCCTTTGTTGATTTTAATTCCCTATAAGCCAACCAATCTCCTCACTTCAAAATAAAATAACTTGTTTTGAAAACATGCATTCTTTCTTAATTAAAAAAAGAATGAGATAAAGAACAAGGTATCCAGTGTCTCCCTTTCGGTCCATGCTGGAGCTCGTTTGTGATTCTGGGGGGACTACATGGCTACCAGTGCTCCCACCACACTGACCAAGCAGGAAATGAAATTCAAAAGTTCCCAGGGCTTTTCCTGTGTACCTGGCTAGTGCATCAGAGTTCAAAGTGCTGTCCAGAGTGGTCACAATGGAGCACTCTGTGATAGCTCCCAGAGGCCAATACCATCAATTTGTATCTGCACTACCCCAAATTCAACCCAGCAAGGTCGATTTTAGCACTAATCCCCTCACCAGGGAGGAATATAGAAGTGGATTTTAAAAGCCCTTTAGGTCGACAGAATAGGGTTGGTTGTATGGATACAGACATTTTTAAATTGATCTAACGCAGCTAAATTTGACCTAATCCCATAGTGTAGACCAGGCCAACGTGAACACTGGCTACTAGGAAGTGAAATGAAGGTAAACATGTATGCGGGGAGGGGGGTGGAGGAGGTATGATTAAATAGACTATTGAACAGCTGTAGAGTGTCATGATTTTCTCCACGATTGATCTGAAATCAATTCTATATGAGTGAAATAAAGATAAGACTCCATCTTCAGTTCTACAAACCATTCAACACATCCCAAAAAATTATACTTGGCATGGAAATTTCAATAAAATCAGTACAATATTTGTATTAAGTTGTAACATATTCAACATTGCAAAGCAAATCTTTAGTATGTGTTGCTGTAAAACATTTTATAGTCTTGTGCATAGTAGTACATATTATTCTTCCCTGAATCACTTATTAGGAAGAAAACTAACCAAATAGGTATCTGCTAGAACAGGCTGATCTACAGACCCTCTGCAGAAAGTAACATAAGATACTATAATGATCTCTAATTACAGTAGAACCTTCCAGTTATGAACACCTCGGGAATGGAGGTTGTTCATAACTCTGAACAAAACTTTATGGTTGTTCTTTCAAAAGTTTACAACTGAACATTGACTTAATACAGCTTTGAAACTTTACTATGCAGAAGAAAAATGCTGCTTTCCCTTTATTTTTTTTAGCAGTTTACATTTAACAGTACTGTACTATATTTGCTTATTTTTTGGTCTCTGTTACTGCCTGACTGAGTACTTCTGGTTCTAAATGAGGTGTGTGGTTGACTGATCAGTTCATACCTCTTGTGTTCGTAACTCTGAGGTTGTACTGTATGGATGAAATAACAGGCATCAATACATAAGCTAGGAATTCCCAGAACAGCATGACTGAATCCCAAACATTAGGTCACATCGTTTGCTTATTTTGTTTATCCAACCTCTATAGCAAACTCATACCCTGTTTTTCCTTTTCAAACCTGAGTTTCTAGCCACTGTCTGTGAAGATAACCTTTAGAAAGTGAACTGATATACCACTGTGCTAGTATGAACTAGTGCCCTTGTTTACCAAAATGAAGCAAGCTTTATCAAAAATGTTCAGTTTGCCTCTACAAGTAATGTAGAACTCTAAGAAATATTTCAGCAATTACCTGTATATTAAAGTGATCCAGTATTGCAGTAAGTTCGTCTTTCTTAGAAGAAATTAATGCCCCTGAAGATATTTAAAAAAAAAAATGAAAAAGCCCATATCACAGTTTATATCCAAAATCATAGATAAGTAAAAAAAAAAAAAAAGTATAGCTTGCTACATTGTGACTGAATGCACCACTGTATTCACACTCTACACACTATTCTAATAATCTTTGTACAAAATATACCTTCTGAGGTATCACTTGAAAACGAATAGCTCACTGGTCAATGTATGCAGCAACATTATTTAAAGTTATTAATATAACATTATGTACAGTTTTTAACAAACTGAAAATTATGACTGAAATACATTTACCAGACAAGTCTAGGGAGTGGCTAAACCACTTTCTCAAAGACAAAGGACCAGTTGATGCCTCTAGCCAGGTCTCAAAGTTGATTGGCAATAACATGTCAAGTGAACATTCTTCAGCAATATGGGGACAGAAACAAATCAATGTACATTTTAACAAACAGCAACATGGAATCTCTTGCACCATGAAGCTCCATATCTCCATCTTCACAGTAATAAGGAACTTTATCAAGGGGTAATGCTAACGAAAATGAATTTCATAGGGTGACTGAACTATAAAAGTGAGGGGCAAACACCCTCTCCCATCCCCCACAATGGATTCGCTCTTTTTTCCTTTCCCTATCTTTCTCACTTACTCTTTCACCTAAGATGACACAGGACCCAGCCTTTAGGAGCGGTTCAGATCTGAGAATTTGGTCAATAATGTTGCTGAGAACAGGTGGTAAGGATTTTATATGGGACCAAATCTAGTTTTTTAAGTTTTAGTTACTAGAAAGTGTTTTATATTTATTTCCCTTGGAATCACTTCTGACTAACATCTTATACTTGTACTGTCTTAAAATCTCTCCGTGTACTTAAATAAACTCGTTTAATTCTTTAATCAAAACTAATCCACTGCTGTGTTTAAAATGAACTGTTTAGGTAACTCCAATTAAAAAGAATACTGTTGAATATTAAACCTTTATGAGGGCAACGAACATCTAATATCTGAATTATCCAGGAGAGGACTAGACAATGCAGAACACGTTTTTTGGGAAAATTCAGGCCTGGGAGTGTGTTGGGGTTACCTTGCAAGTGGCAATCAAGGCTGGTAGAAGCCAGAGTGTGACTGGAGTACTGCTGGCAAGCTGCAGCATACACACACTCAAGATGTGACCTGTATGCTGACTGGCTGTTTGTGAGGGGGCTCAGGTTGGGAAAGACAGTAGCAAAATATTGTGAGGCACCCAAGGTTGCAAGGCACTAGTCAGAATGTGACACGTCCTACTTAGTATTTCTTAATTAATGTAAGAATATGGCTAATAATTTCACAGTACAGTTAAAGTCAGAATACAGAAATGAAAATATGCTACTAGAAAGATATTAAGCTTTACTATTTAAAATAATGGAAGTTATATTTTTTATTTATTTTATGGTTCAAGCCTCTCTCTCTCTCTCTCCGAACTAGTATCCAAAAACTAGCTAACTCTGTCATTACCTATTGAAGTTTAATTTGCTCACAGGAAATACCTAATCCTTCACGAACATACAAAAGACAGTAATGAAAATATTTTTTCTAATGCTTTAAAAATCAAAAATAGAACAAAGTATTGCCAAACCTGTTTTGCTTTTCAGCTTATAACTACGACTTCCATCCATGCTAATGTGTTGAGTCACAATAATAGAACTGCCATATACTTCTGGTTTAAAGGCATCTTTACCTCTGTTTCTTAATGTTATCGAAACATCTGCAGAACTAAAACAAACAGTAACTTAAAATATCTGAGTTTGAATCATTCAGGATAAAGAAATAGACTTTCCACCAATAGATTTTCAATTCCTTTTTAGGCAACAACCGAAAGTTAGTTGGATCTGTTTCATACTAACTGTAGGTCAACACAGAACGACCGTGGTACTATGTTTGCACAGGAGAGTTCGAGTTCCAAAGCAGAAAGTTCTGTAGGCCGAACTGAGATGCATGGCCAAAGCTGTCTGAGCTCTATGTCTGGATCTAACCATCATACTAGACCTTTACTTTTATAAGCACTCAACTATAGCTCCATGTAAAACATAACGTTAAAAAAGGCTTTAAGTAGTATGTTAACAGAAAGTTTAAATCTATCAGAAAGGGTAGGATGCAGACTGGCAGTGCTGCAACAATTTTAGATGCTCTGATATGAGAGCAAAAGGCCTTCTTTTGTGTCTCCCCAACTCAGTGATATAGTAATAAATCAAATAATAGATAACTGAATTTCTACTTTGAGGGCTGAGAGGAACATTAACCATCAGCTCTGGATATCGGACAACCCATTCCAGATGAAAATAAAGTTGCCACTGCAGAAGGAGATAGATAGGCTGCTTAAAGTAAAGGAAAGAGTTTAAAGAAAATTCAGTACTTATAGGCATTCTTTAAAATATTTACCTTATCTTAGAATTGACTACTGAGAGGAAATGAAATTTCTACTTATATAGCAGTTAAAGACGGTGACTAAATTACAAATTAATTTAAAAAATTTAGTAGTTTCAGATATCACACTGAAGTCCAACCTACTAATTTTGATTATTTTAAAACCACACATTTATATATTTTTAAAACTGTTTCTCATCCTGACACTCTATAAAAGGCACAATAAAGCAAAAAGGAAAACTAAGGACTTTGTATCTCAATGGACCAAACTAACTTTAACATCAAACTAACAGCCCACCTCAAACACATCAACACACAGTTTCGCTTACGTCTCTCCATCTTTCACAAATACTTTCAAAGAGGATCCTCTGTTAGTTGTGGTAGCTTTTCCCCCAAGACCAACAATAAGAGCAGTTAATACAGCACTCTTCCCACCTGAAAAAGCAAACAAGCAATCTTTTTAAAAAACAGTACTGTCTTCTATTTATACAACTCAATTATAGCGTATGTAATTTTAGTCCAACCTGCACACATCTAAGTCAAACTAATAAAACTGAAAATAGACTTTAAGAATATCTATGGTAAAAGATATGATAGAAGCACACACCAACCATTTCAATGTTGGCAAAATACACCTCTACCCTGATATAACGCTGCCCTTGGGAGCCAAAAAATCTTACCATGTTATAGGTGAAACTGCATTATATCGAACTTGCTTTGATCTGCCGGAGTGTGCAGCCCCGCCCCCTTGGAGCAATGTTTTACCGCATTATATTCAAATTCATGTTATATCAGGACGAGATATATTACTTTTCCAGTTTTTATTCCACAAAAAGCTTTCTCAAGTTCAATGTATTCACACTGAGGTGAAAAGAATATCCCTAATTTTGTCTCCCGACATGTCAAGTAGTTCATATCCAAATTTGAAAAGTAGTAGTGTTTGTACATTTTGTTTTTCCAAAGCCATACTAAAATGTTTTATAGAACAAAAAGAATTCAAAGATCACTATTTTAAGTATGAAAATAAGAAGTTTCTGCAGTGTCTGCAATCCTAACATTGCAGTACACTAGGACAGAACACACAGACAGCAAAAGTGACTAGAAATGCAAGCCGAGGCAACTAGTTATTTTTCTATTTGTTGATTGTCCAAGCAGGTGAAATGCACAAGAAAAATTTAAATTTATTCATTTTACCTAACACCCATCTTTTAAATTGTGAATGAAGGACAGATAATCTTACTAAAAACCTGATTTGAAAAAACCCAAACAAAAGAAAAAAATCAGGCATTTTAGCCCCAAAAGGTAACAATGCGTTTAACAAATTATTTTCCAGAGCTTGAACATGCAAGAGTTCAGTTCATATTGACTTTTTACCTCTAATCACAAAATAATTTTCAGAGAACAAGAATTAAGACAAATCATGCACCAGATAAAGTTCTCTCAACTTTTATATATTTTGGATCTGTTCTGAAAGTAGTGAGTCTATCAGTTGGAAGGGACCTTGTGAGGTCATCTAATCCAGTCCCCTGCACTCATGGCAGGACTAAGGATTATCATTCTAGACCATCTCTGACCAGCGTTTATCTAATCTGATTTTAAAAATCTCCAATTATGGAGATTCCACAACTTCCCTAGGCAATTTAGACCAGTGCTTAATTACCCTGACAGTTAGGAAGTTTTTTCCTAATTCTAACCTAAACCACCATGGCTGCAATTTAAGACCATTGCTTCTTGTTCTGCCCTCAGAGGTTAAGGAGAATAATTTTTCTCCCTCCACCTTGTAACAACCTTTTATGTGCTTGAAAACTGTTCTGTCCTTCCGAGTCTTCTCTTCTCCAAACTAAACAGTCTTTTAATCTTCCCTCACATGTCATGTTTTCCAGACTTTTAATCATTTATGTGCTCTTCTCCGATTTGTCCACGTTTCCTGAAATGTGGCACCCAGAACTGGACACAGTACTCCAGCTGAGGCCTAATCAACATGGAGGAGAGCAGAATAATTACTTCTCATGCCTTGCTTACAACACTCCTGCTATTGTATCCCAAAATTATGTTCACTTTTTTTGCAAGAGTGTTACACTGTTGACTCGTATTTAGCCTGTGTCCACTATGACACCCAAGTATTTCTTCCTAGGCCATCATTCCCCATCTTGCAGGTTGCAAATGACTGTTCCTTCCTAAGTGGAGTACTTTGCATTTGTCCTTATTGAATTTCATCCTATTTACTTCAGATCATTTCTCCAGTTTGTCCAGATCATTTTCAATTATAATCCTATCCTCCAAAGCACTTGCAACTCCTCCCAGCTTGGTATCATCTGTAAACTTTATAAGTGTACTCTCTATGACATTATCCAAATCAGGGGTCGGTAACCTTTCAGAAGTGGTGTGCCGAATATTCATTTATTCACTCCGATTTAAGGTTTCACGTGCCAGTAATACATTTTAACATTTTTAGAAGGTCTCTTTCTATAAGTCTATAATATAGAACTAAACTATTGTTGTATGTAAAGTAAATAAAGGTTTTTAAAATGTCTAAGAAGTTTCATTTAAAATTAAATTAAAATGCAGAGCTCCCCAAGTTGATGGCCAGGACCCAGACAGTGTGAGTGCCACGGAAAATCAGCTCACGTGCCACCTTTGGCACCCATGCCATAGGTTGCCTACCCTTGATCTAAATCATTGATGAAGATATTGAACAGAACCAGAACTGATCCCTACAGGACCCCAATCGTTATGCCCTTCCAGCTTGACTGTGAACCACTAATGATTACTCTCTGGAAACAATTTTCCAACTAGTTATGCACCCACCTTCATTTAGGCTGCATTTTCTTTGTTTAAGAGAAGGTCATGCGAGACAGTATCAAAAGCCTTACTAAAATCAAGATATACCACATCTACTGCTTCCCCCCGCATCCTGTATTGTCCTTATTTCCCTTTTTATAGATGTGCACTATATTTGCTCTTTTCTAGTCCTCTGTAATCTTTCCAGTCTTCCATGACTTTTCAAAGATAAACATTAATGGCTTAGCTATCTTCTCAGTCAGCTCCTTGAGGTTTCTAGGATGTAATTAATCAGCTGAGAACATTTTGAGTGGTAATTATGCGCTAAGTACGCTTGGAAGAATTAGATTTTTATAGGTAAATGTTGATAAATGTCAATTTCACTATATGCACCCAAATAGATGAAAACGTACTTCCATCGATAATAATCAAAATTTACAGATGGGCAAAGCAAGAAAAATGCTGCTTGAGAACTTAGAATTTGATCTAAGGTTACAGAGTTACTATATTTTGATATACGATGTTGACAATTTGTATTTTCATAGTTATAAAGTTTTAACTTTTTTAACTTAACATCTGTCTGATCTCTTCTCCATTGTCTTATCCCACAGTATCCTTCAACTCAAATTTAAGTCAATAAAAACTGAAAAAATAATTAAAACTCAGTTTTGTGCAACAGTGAAAATTTTAAATAGATAAGAATTAAAAATCCTTAAAAATAATATTATCCATTAAAATTATATATTGTTTTAAAAAAATCATTCTGCCAAACCCAGTGCTAAGTTAAAAGAAATGGAAGTATGTCCTCTGGAATGGTAGTCGAAGGGACAAACAAATGTTTAGCATACCTAGCATATGAATATCTTGCAACACTGGCTAGAACAGTGCCATGCTAATCCCTGTTCTCACTGTCAAGTAACTTTGTAAATAAGAGGCAGGCAGCATTCTCTCTCATAATTGCAAACCAGCTTGTTTGCCTTAGAGATTGGCTGAACATGCAGTAGGACTGAATAGACTTGTAGGCTCGAAAGTTTTACATGGTTTTGTTTCTGAGTGCAGTAACAAAAAAATCTAGATTTGTAAACTGCACTTTCATGATACAGACATGGCACTACAGATTTCTGTGAGGTGAATCGAAAAATACTATTTATTTTATCCTTTTTACAGTGCAAATATTTGTAATAGAAAATTACAAGTGAGCACTGTGCACTTGCTATTGTGTTGTAACTGAAATTAGTATATTTGAATATGTAAAAAAAAATCCACAAATATTTAAATAAATGGTATTCTATTAATAGTGCACTTAAAACTGCAATTAATCATGGTTTTTTTAATCAGGCAATCACTATTCATTTTTTAAATCATTTGACAGCCCTAGTTATTAATGATTGTATACTGCAGAGATAATCACAGTACACAGAACCTTGCAGCAGATTCAGAATGGATGACAAAACTCCAAACACGTTATGAGGCCTGATCTTTTGCAGAATGAAGTAATCTCTGACAGATACAGGAGGATTCTGTCTTTTTCTTGCGCTTTGACAACATTTATTGAATTGAAAATGATGAGAAGTATTACTGAACAAATACAAACAGGAAGGTGCCTATATCCTTTCTTAATGCTCAAATCTTTCCCTTGTTTTTTTAAACAAACAACATGACATCAAGAAAAACAAATAGAAGACTAACATTTTAAATTAGTACGTGACACTACATTCTAGTGAAATTGAGCTGAAAGTTAAGAAATACATATACAACAAAGAATGTTGATCAAAATTAAGTTTAAGTTGTTTTGATAACACCACATAAGAGGTCACTGAATGTTGTTCTGTATAACTAAATTAAAATAACGACATACAGAAACCTCTCTCTATCTTGTTTAGCTCTGAGATAAACTTTAATGAAAAAGCAGATGTCTGTATAAATAATTATTTTCCTTTTCTGTAATTAAAAAGACTTTTTAATGGACCTTGGGTCTAAATATTTAGGAACATATTTGGTTTAGTTTTTGGATAAGTCCCCCAAAAATGCTCCTGAGAGAGAAATGAGAAAATTAATACTTACTTCCATTGTTTCCAACCACAAAGTTTACATTGGATCCAAACTGAAAGGGCCCCAACATTGAATGGCACATGAAGTTCTTCAATTGGATGCTTTCAATTATCCCCACTTCCCCCGATGTCTACAGAAATATCATGAAAATGACATAAATCAAACACACAAAATTAATGAAAAAAATGAAAGTGAGTCACGTAGAATGAGAAATTAAAATGAGAGCATGATGATAAAATGGCAATGGTAACAAAAGTCACAGATACTTTTGTAGCCAAAACAGGACAACAAACAGATGGAAAGGCTTTACATGATGTATACAAATTACACAACAATATGAAAATGTATAGCTGGTGGTGTAATTCAGTTATAATGTAGTATTAAATGCAAATAGCTATCAAAATGCTTCACTTATCAAAAATAGTTTTAGGGTACATCTACACTGCATACTCCTTTCTCCAGCATGGGTATAAATAGCAGTGTAGATGATGTGTCACTGTGTCGATGAATAAAGACACTTCCTGAACCCTGTGGGTATGTACCTGAATATGTATCCTACAGGACTCTCTACTTGCCCACACAGTGCCTCCCTATGTACGCTGCCATATTTAGCAGTGTAGCGTCCTGCTATTAAAGAGTCTTTCCCATAGCAGGGAAAGGCTCTGACAGCAGGGAGACACTGGGGAAAGGCTCCAGCAGCTCCCCACTTCTGGGGACATGTGTAGCTACACACAGCAGTGTGGATGCAGTCAGCTTTTCACTCTGGCCTGTGGGTACACAACAGGTAATCAGTACATACATAGCCTTAGTTTTTCCCCTTTAAGTTATCAAGACATGAACATCTTACACAGCATGCTTTTATTATTTAACTTCCATGTGGTATAATATTCTTCATACAGCATATAGATATTTTTTTTTAGAATAAATCTTTACTCTTTTTAAACAACTTTCAAAGTTGGAAGAAGGAGCTGAATTTATAAGCAGACAGGATAATCCAATGGCAAAATGTTGATATATATTTTGTTAGAAGTAACGGTTTTAAGCATATATAAAGGCCACCTATAACTGAGTTCTTATATCAGACAATGCTGCATTTGAAGAACATTTCTTCTTAAAGCATTTTTTCTTAAAATATTTATCTCATTATAACTCGGCTACTCTAGAGAGCAGTAAGGATGGCATTCACCCTCATTTTATTTTAAATTAGCACTTACGCAAAAAATATAATTTCAAAAATACGATTCTATTCTGACGGTGTCACAAAGTATTTGGGATATCTTTAACAAGCTACAGTGGCTCCAACTGCTCCTTCCGGGTCACTCACTTATCTTTTAAATACTTCCCATAAACCCCTATTTTTGTGCAACATAAAATCACAACTTATTTGGTTAATTTTTGGATGACTAATCAAACATTTTATTTCCTTAACTTGGTTGCCTGTTTTTTGCCCTCAGAAGTAGTCATTTTATATAATGCAACTGACTGTGGTTGCCAGTGCAAATTATGATTTTAATTTTAAACAATGCTTAGTTGCCATGAGTATGTATTGCACAAATTATTAAAGTTACATTTAAAAATAGTACTCTTTACTATCTATTCCAAAGAACAACTGGGGACTGCAACAGGCTGTGGAATTTACAAAAGGATCAAAACAGAATGCTTCAAGAAATTGTGTAATACCTGCATCTGAATCCAAAGAACAGATCATTATGGTTGACAGCACCCTAAAAAATTATTCCAGAAGAAAGATGTTTCCTCAATGTAGTAGAGGACAATTGAAGAAGATATGATAGAAATATCACTGGTAGCTTTATTTTCCTATTGTTCCTTCTGCAGCCTACATGCAAGACACATTGCTTTACAATTAACCTGCCTCAAACAGCACTATATTTACCCAGTTTGCTTATTTCCTCTTTTTAAAAACTGTCATTTCTAACAAGACACACATCTTACCGACTGCGAACTGGAAGTACTGTCAGACTGCAACTCTGAATGTTCTTCTTCATCAAGCTCATCATTAGATTCATCTGTGTATTCTTGTCTTGGCCTTTTGCGGAGTCCAGGGTTTGAAAAGCTTTCCTCTTTTCTCTTACCCATAAGTACTGAAAAAAGTACAGTAAATTTTACGTTCCAGTTAGCTGAATGAAAAATATCACAGATTGTAACACACAGGTCTATATCGACAACGTAAAAATATGAATGATCACAAAGAGCAAACAGATAGAATCAGCCCACTTTTGAAGCAATATTAACAAGTCCCAGTAAAACAAAGTGAAAATTATATCAGAAAAAAAAAAATTTTTTTTGAAAACCTAAAGTTGAGCAAACCCAACAGAGAGGCATCAGTGCTGGTACAATTATGGTAAAGATGAAAATTGGACTATAAATGGATAGCTCCTATTCAACTTAAGAGGTTTGGTTATGACACTAACAAAGTACACATTGGTACTCTAGAAATAAATAAATTCCAGTACAAAGTATGGTTAGCACTACACAAAGCATGGGAGGGAAGCACACTTCTGCATCAAGAAGGAACAATAAAGCTTCAATCATGCAAATGCTCTTGCACATATTTAATTGTACATATCTAAGCATTCCCCCTAACTTCAGTGGGTCTGCCCAGTAACTAAAACTTAGCCTGTGCAGAAGTCCTTGCAGGCTCCAGAAATGTCAACAGTTTCAAAATAATTCTCCAATGTTAAAAGGTTTCTAACCGGTTAAGTTCTTCTACTCAAGATCTCAACTTTGTATGCCACAGGATTTACTTGAAAAATACCTTTCACGTATATACAGCGAAGACACAATTCTACAAGTTGCTAAACACCTTGTGCAAGGTGCTTAGAAGCCCTGAACACTGAAGTCAACAGGGGTAAGAACACTCAGTACTTACCACTACAAGATAAAGTACTATCTGGCAGACAATGAGTAGTTTTAGATTAAAAAAAAAAATACAAAATTACCAGTCTTAAAGAATTTAACATATCCAAAGTTAACAGTGCAAGTGAAGTTACTCAGCACATGAGGCTCAGGAAAGAGAAATCCCAAGTGCGTACAAGTGGCTCTGTCCATCTGACCATTAAAGACACAGACAACGCAGAGGCTATGCTGAAAGCCATAGTTACACACAGCCTAAAGACAAAAAAATAGTATCAAGGAGCCCTTACACCAGGGTTACATCTGTTCCATCCTACTTCCTGTTTGACTGGAGAGAGATAAGACAACAGAAAAAGGCAGACAACGGTAAAATCACCTCACCTGCTATCTAAGCTGGGCTTTCTTTGTCATTGCTGAGACAAAGTCCCCCTTTCACAGATTTCTGAAATGAACCTGATACAGGTTTTAGATGTTGTGTAGAATATAATATTAGAGAATTAGAGTTAACTTAAGTTTGATTAGAGAAATATGTGTTGTAAAGAAAAACACATGCCACTGTTATTTCAAAAATTAGGGTCCAGGAGAACCCAGATGCAAGGCAAAAACTGTTGATCAGCAAGAAGGAGCAAAGAGATAGGGAGAAAAGGCCTTGGGAAGACTGGAAATAAAGATAAATTGTCTCATATTGTTTTTAGATGAAGTAGATAATTGGCAATAACATCATTTGTTTGTTAAAGGGTATTAAAAAGTAAGGGTTCATTCCTAATACCTGCCTGATCAAGATGAATCTGACCAATATGGTCCAAAAACTCCTAGTGTAAATATCTTGATTAAATGTTCTATATTACTATTTGGTAGTAAATTACTTATTATATTGACTTTTTAGTAATGTTTAGAGCAACTGTATAAATATTATTTGGCCTTTGCATTTAATAAAGGAATTTATAGTTAAACTGGGGTTGTGGTATACAATGCATAAATGATAATTAAGGCCAAGATTTTATCATGGATATTTTTAGTAAACGTCACAGATCATGGGCAATAAAGAAAAATTCATGGAAAATACTAAAAAAATCCATGACAAAATGGGAAGCTGCTAGACAGCTGCAGAGGAGGCTTAGGGGCACCTACCAGAGGCCTCTGGAAATTTCCACTACATGCATCCGATGAAGTGGGTATTCACCCCCGGAAGCTCACGCTCCAATATGTTTGTTAGCCTATAAGGTGCCACAGGACTCTTTGCTATTTACACTGGAATTTTTCAACAATGGGCTCTTCAGTCTAGCACAGAAAAATAGAGCACGATTTCCACCCATTGGATTGAAGCCAGATAAATTTAAGCTGGAAATAGAGCATAAATGTTTAATAGTGACAGTAATTAACCATTGGAACAATGTACAAAGGTCACGGCACATGCATCTGATGAAGTGGGTATTCACCCACAGAAGCTCATGCTCCAATACGGCTGTTAGTCTATAGGGTGCCATAGGACTCTTTGCTGTCTCTATCACTGACAGCTCTGAACTCAAGATTGGATGTTTTGTTAAAGATAAGCTCTACTCGAAATGCGCATTAGTTGCAGGCAGTCATGTGTTACGATCACAGTGGTCACGTCTGGCCTTGGAAGCACGGAGTCTGCCTGTTTTGCCGAGTCAGCTATTCGGGGCAGGGGCTGCCTTTTTCTGTGTTTGGCCAGCGCCGAGTGCAATGGGGTCCTTGGCCCCCAGAGCTCATGAAAACCAGAATCTAGTTTACTGGCACCTGGGATACAAGCGAATGCAACAGTGTCTGATGCACTGGGAAAAGCCACGTTACTGTGACCATAGGTTTCCCACGGCCACCGCCGGGGACATGGGACTTTGCAGCCTGGCCATCATCCTAACGCGCTGCCCGGGGGGGGGGGCGGGGGGGGAAGGAGTGGACTCGGGCGACCCCCTCCCCCTTCCATGAGGGCAGGACGATTTGCCGGTGCTAACTACTGTACCTGGGCGCCCGCCCGGCCCGCGCACGCGGCGAGAAGACGAGACTCCCCAGCCGCACCTCTTACCTCGCGGGGAGGTGGGAGGGACTGCGGAGAAGGAACAGCCACTATCGTTATGAGCCGTTGAGATTTTAAACCTGCTCCGAGCGCCAGCGTTCGACTCCCGGCCGCAAGCACACGGCGGCAGGCACCGGCGGAAACGGAAAGCACGCGCCCCGGGACCCCGCCCCGGCGTGGACACGCGCTGCCCGAGCGCTTGCGCGCCCCGCCATCTTGCGGAGGCGTAGCCGCTTCCGGGAGGCTCCCGCGCCAAATACGAATCCGACGCTGAGGCCGGGACTGAGTGATACAGTAGGACGCCGTGGCGGGACTCCCTGTGTACTGGTTCGGATCCCATCTCGCTTGGGTTGTTCCCGCCTGTAAACCCCCCCCCGCCATGTTCGGTTCCCAACCTCTACCCCGCCTGGGCTGTTCCCTCCTGTGACCGGCCCCCAAGTTCGGTTCCCAATCTCCACTCGTCCTGGGCTGTTCCTCCTCTTCCCCCCCCCCC